>NC_060182.1:1744117-1964117 GCF_021184085.1 Oncorhynchus gorbuscha | reverse complement strand
ACAGACAGTCAGAGCTGAGGTGAAAGGGACAGACAGTCAGAGCTGAGGTGAAAGGGACAGACAGTCAGAGCTGAGGTGAAAGGGACAGACAGTCAGAGCTGAGGTGAAAGGGACAGACAGTCAGAGCTGAGGTGAAAGGGACAGACAGTCAGAGCTGAGGTGAAAGGGACAGACAGTCAGAGCTGAGGTGAAAGGGACAGACAGTCAGAGCTGAGGTGAAAGGGACAGACAGTCAGAGCTGAGGTGAAAGGGACAGTCAGAGCTGAGGTGAAAGGGACAGTCAGAGCTGAGGTGAAAGGGACAGTCAGAGCTGAGGTGAAAGGGACAGTCAGAGCTGAGGTGAAAGGACAGTCAGAGCTGAGGTGAAGGGACAGTCAGAGCTGAGGTGAAGGGACAGTCAGTCAGAGCTGAGGTGAAGGGACAGTCAGTCAGAGCTGAGGTGAAGGGACAGTCAGAGCTGAGGTGAAGGGACAGTCAGAGCTGAGGTGAAGGGACAGTCAGTCAGAGCTGAGGTGAAAGGGACAGTCAGAGCTGAGGTGTCTTTTAGAACCCCTACCTAGTGGGATCTCATGGTGGGTGTCTTAGAACCCCTTCCTAGTGGGATCTCATGGTGGGTGTCTTAGAACCCCTTCCTAGTGGGATCTCATGGTGGGTGTCTTTTAGAACCCCTTCCTTGTGGGATCTCATGGTGGGTGTCTTTTAGAACCCCTTCCTTGTGGGATCTCATGGTGGGTGTCTTTTAGAACCCCTTCCTAGTGGGAACTCATGGTGGGTGTCTTTTAGAACCCCTTCCTTGTGGGATCTCATGGTGGGTGTCTTTTAGAACCCCTTCCTAGTGGGATCTCATGGTGGGTGTCTTTTAGAACCCCTTCCTAGTGGGATCTCATGGTGGGTGTCTTTTAGAACCCCTTCCTAGTGGGAACTCATGGTGGGCGTCTTTCAAAACCCCTTCCTAGTGGGAACTCATGGTGGGCGTCTTTCAAAACCCCTTCCAAAACCCCAACATTCAGAAATCATTTTGAAACCCCTTTCTGTTTTGGTTCGGTTGTCAAAGTGATTTTCTTTCTTAGTTCTCTTTTCTTTGAGGGACGTAAATTTGAGTGTGTCTTATGGGAACGTGTGTGTGAGCCAGATTAAGCCTGTTTATCTGGTTCGGCTCAGAGGAGGCTACACCGTTTATCCTATTACACACAGGGAACACTGCTGACAGGGTTAGAGACAGTACCAGTGACAGGGTTAGAGACAGTACCAGTGACAGGGTTAGACACAGTACCAGTGACAGGGTTAGACACAGTACCAGTGACAGGGTTAGAGACAGTACCAGTGACAGGGTTAGAGGCAGGGTTAGAGACAGGGTTAGAGACAGTACCTGTGACAGGGTTAGAGACAGGGTTAGAGACAGGGTTAGAGACAGGGTTAGAGACAGGGTTAGAGACAGTACCAGTGACAGGGTTAGAGACAGTACCAGTGACAGGGTTAGAGACAGTACCAGTGACAGGGTTAGAGACAGGGTTAGAGACAGGGTTAGAGACAGTACCAGTGACAGGGTTAGAGGCAGGGTTAGAGACAGGGTTAGAGACAGTACCTGTGACAGGGTTAGAGACAGGGTTAGAGACAGTACCAGTGACAGGGTTAGAGACAGTACCAGTGACAGGGTTAGAGACAGTACCAGTGACAGGGTTAGAGACAGTACCAGTGACAGGGTTAGAGACAGTACCTGTGACAGGGTTAGAGACAGTACCTGTGACAGGGTTAGAGACAGTACCTGTGACAGGGTTAGAGACAGGGTTAGAGACAGTACCAGTGACAGGGTTAGAGACAGTACCAGAGACAGGGTTAGAGACAGGGTTAGAGACAGGGTTAGAGACAGTACCAGTGACAGGGTTAGAGACAGTACCAGTGACAGGGTTAGAGGCAGGGTTAGAGACAGTACCAGTGACAGGGTTAGAGACAGTACCAGTGACAGGGTTAGAGACAGTACCAGTGACAGGGTTAGAGACAGTACCAGTGACAGGGTTAGAGACAGTACCAGTGACAGGGTTAGAGACAGTACCAGTGACAGGGTTAGAGACAGTACCAGTGACAGGGTTAGAGACAGTACCAGTGACAGGGTTAGAGACAGTACCAGTGACAGGGTTAGAGACAGTACCAGTGACAGGGTTAGAGACAGTACCTGTGACAGGGTTAGAGACAGTACCTGTGACAGGGTTAGAGACAGTACCTGTGACAGGGTTAGAGACAGGGTTAGAGACAGGGTTAGAGACAGGGTTAGAGACAGGGTTAGAGACAGTACCAGTGACAGGGTTAGAGACAGTACCAGTGGCAGGGTTAGAGACAGTACCAGTGGCAGGGTTAGAGACAGTACCAGTGGCAGGGTTAGAGACAGTACCAGTGGCAGGGTTAGAGACAGTACCGTTGACAGGGTTAGAGACAGTACCGTTGACAGGGTTAGAGACAGTACCAGTGACAGGGTTAGAGACAGGGTTAGAGACAGGGTTAGAGACAGGGTTAGAGACAGGGTTAGAGACAGGGTTAGAGACAGGGTTAGAGACAGTACCAGGGTTAGAGACAGTACCAGTGACAGGGTTAGAGACAGTACCAGTGACAGGGTTAGAGGCAGGGTTAGAGACAGTACCAGTGACATGGTTAGAGACAGTACCAGTGACAGGGTTAGAGACAGTACCAGTGACAGGGTTAGAGACAGTACCAGTGACAGGGTTAGAGACAGTACCAGTGACAGGGTTAGAGACAGTACCAGTGACAGGGTTAGAGACAGTACCAGTGACAGGGTTAGAGACAGTACCAGTGGCAGGGTTAGAGACAGTACCAGTGACAGGGTTAGAGACAGTACCAGTGACAGGGTTAGAGACAGTACCAGTGGCAGGGTTAGAGACAGTACCAGTGGCAGGGTTAGAGACAGTACCAGTGGCAGGGTTAGAGACAGTACCAGTGACAGGGTTAGAGACAGTACCAGTGACAGGGTTAGAGACAGTACCTGTGACAGGGTTAGAGACAGTACCTGTGACAGGGTTAGAGACAGTACCTGTGACAGGGTTAGAGACAGTACCTGTGACAGGGTTAGAGACAGTACCTGTGACAGGGTTAGAGACAGTACCTGTGACAGGGTTAGAGACAGTACCTGTGACAGGGTTAGAGACAGTACCTGTGACAGGGTTAGAGACAGTACCAGTGACAGGGTTAGAGGCAGGGTTAGAGACAGGGTTAGAGGCAGGGTTAGAGACAGGGTTAGAGACAGTACCTGTGACAGGGTTAGAGACAGTACCAGTGACAGGGTTAGAGACAGGGTTAGAGACAGGGTTAGAGGCAGGGTTAGAGACAGGGTTAGAGACAGGGTTAGAGACAGGGTTAGAGACAGGGTTAGAGACAGTACCAGTGACAGGGTTAGAGACAGTACCAGTGACAGGGTTAGAGACAGTACCAGTGACAGGGTTAGAGACAGTACCAGTGACAGGGTTAGAGACAGTACCAGAGACAGGGTTAGAGACAGTACCAGAGACAGGGTTAGAGACAGTACCAGAGACAGGGTTAGAGACAGTACCAGAGACAGGGTTAGAGACAGTACCAGTGACAGGGTTAGAGACAGTACCAGTGACAGGGTTAGAGGCAGGGTTAGAGGCAGGGTTAGAGACAGGGTTAGAGGCAGGGTTAGAGGCAGGGTTAGAGGCAGGGTTAGAGGCAGTACCAGTGACAGGGTTAGAGACAGTACCAGTGACAGGGTTAGAGACAGTACCAGAGACAGGGTTAGAGACAGTACCAGAGACAGGGTTAGAGACAGTACCAGAGACAGGGTTAGAGACAGTACCAGAGACAGGGTTAGAGACAGTACCAGAGACAGGGTTAGAGACAGTACCAGAGACAGTACCAGAGACAGGGTTAGAGACATGGTTAGAGACAGGGTTAGAGACAGGGTTAGAGACAGTACCTGTGACAGGGTTAGAGACAGTACCTGTGACAGGGTTAGAGACAGTACCTGTGACAGGGTTAGAGACAGTACCTGTGACAGGGTTAGAGACAGTACCTGTGACAGGGTTAGAGACAGTACCTGTGACAGGGTTAGAGACAGTACCAGTGACAGGGTTAGAGACAGTACCAGTGACAGGGTTAGAGACAGTACCAGTGACAGGGTTAGAGGCAGGGTTAGAGACAGTACCAGTGACAGGGTTAGAGACAGTACCAGTGACAGGGTTAGAGGCAGGGTTAGAGACAGGGTTAGAGACAGGGTTAGAGACAGGGTTAGAGGCAGGGTTAGAGACAGGGTTAGAGACAGGGTTAGAGACAGGGTTAGAGACAGGGTTAGAGACAGTACCAGAGACAGGGTTAGAGACAGGGTTAGAGACAGGGTTAGAGACAGGGTTAGAGACAGGGTTAGAGGCAGGGTTAGAGACAGTACCTGTGACAGGGTTAGAGACAGTAGCTGTGACAGGGTTAGAGACAGTACCTGTGACAGGGTTAGAGACAGTACCTGTGACAGGGTTAGAGACAGTACCTGTGACAGGGTTAGAGACAGTACCTGTGACAGGGTTAGAGACAGTACCTGTGACAGGGTTAGAGACAGGGTTAGAGACAGGGTTAGAGACAGGGTTAGAGACAGTACCAGTGACAGGGTTAGAGACAGTACCAGTGACAGGGTTAGAGACAGTACCAGTGACAGGGTTAGAGACAGTACCAGTGACAGGGTTAGAGACAGTACCAGTGACAGGGTTAGAGACAGTACCAGTGATCGGGTTAGAGACAGTACCAGTGACAGGGTTAGAGACAGTACCAGTGACAGGGTTAGAGACAGTACCAGTGACAGGGTTAGAGACAGGGTTAGAGACAGTACCAGTGACAGGGTTAGAGACAGGGTTAGAGACAGGGTTAGAGACAGGGTTAGAGACAGGGTTAGAGACAGGGTTAGAGACAGGGTTAGAGGCAGGGTTAGAGACAGTACCAGTGACAGGGTTAGAGACAGTACCTGTGACAGGGTTAGAGACAGTACCTGTGACAGGGTTAGAGACAGTACCTGTGACAGGGTTAGAGACAGTACCTGTGACAGGGTTAGAGACAGTACCTGTGACAGGGTTAGAGACAGTACCTGTGACAGGGTTAGAGACAGTACCTGTCACAGGGTTAGAGACAGTACCTGTGACAGGGTTAGAGACAGTACCTGTGACAGGGTTAGAGACAGTACCTGTGACAGGGTTAGAGACAGTACCTGTGACAGGGTTAGAGACAGTACCTGTGACAGGGTTAGAGACAGTACCTGTGACAGGGTTAGAGACAGTACCTGTGACAGGGTTAGAGACAGTACCTGTGACAGGGTTAGAGACAGTACCTGTGACAGGGTTAGAGACAGTACCTGTTACAGGGTTAGAGACAGTACCTGTGACAGGGTTAGAGACAGTACCTGTGACAGGGTTAGAGACAGGGTTAGAGACAGGGTTAGAGACAGGGTTAGAGACAGTACCAGTGACAGGGTTAGAGACAGTACCAGTGACAGGGTTAGAGACAGTACCAGTGACAGGGTTAGAGACAGTACCAGTGACAGGGTTAGAGACAGTACCAGTGACAGGGTTAGAGACAGTACCAGTGACAGGGTTAGAGACAGGTTTAGAGACAGTACCAGTGACAGGGTTAGAGACAGCACCTGTGACAGGGTTAGAGACAGCACCTGTGACAGGGTTAGAGACAGCACCTGTGACAGGGTTAGAGACAGCACCAGTGACAGGGTTAGAGACAGTACCAGTGATAGGGTTAGAGACAGTACCAGTGACAGGGTTAGAGACAGTACCAGTGACAGGGTTAGAGACAGGTTTAGAGACAGTACCAGTGACAGGGTTAGAGACAGGTTTAGAGACAGTACCAGTGACAGGGTTAGAGACAGCACCTGTGACAGGGTTGGAGACAGTACCCGTGACAGGGTTAGAGACAGTACCCGTGACAGGGTTAGAGACAGTACCCGTGACAGGGTTAGAGACAGTACCCGTGACAGGGTTAGAGACAGTACCCGTGGGGCTGCTACGCTCCCCGTGGGGCTGCTACGCTCCCCGTGGGGCTGCTACGCTCCCCGTGGGGCTGCTACGCTCCCCGTGGGGCTGCTGCGCTCCCCGTGGGGCTGCTGCGCTACCCGTGGGGCTGCTGCGCTACCCGTGGGGCTGCTGCGCTACCCGTGGGGCTGCTACGCTACCTGTGGGCCTGCTGCTGCTACCTGTGGGCCTGCTGCTGCTACCTGTGGGCCTGCTGCTGCTACCTGTGGGCCTGCTGCTGCTACCTGTGGGCCTGCTGCTGCTACCTGTGGGGCTGCTGCTGCTACCTGTGGGGCTGCTACGTTACGTGTGGGGCTGCTGCTGCTACCTGTGGGGCTGCTACGTTACCTGTGGGGCTGCTACGCTACCTGTGGGGCTGCTGCTGCTACCTGTGGGGCTGCTACGCTACCTGTGGGGCTGCTACCCTACCTGTGGGGCTGCTACGCTACCTGTGCGGCTGCTACGCTACCTGTGGGGCTGCTACGCTACCTGTGGGGCTGCTACGCTACCTGTGAGGCTGCTACGCTACCTGTGGGGCTGCTACGCTACCTGTGGGGCTGCTACGCTACCTGTGGACCTGTGGGGCTGCTACGCTACCTGTGTTCTGTGTTTCTTTACCAACTTAACTCCTAATGCCTGTCAATACAACCACAGGGTGCAGCAGGCTCTTGTTCCAATTGGCTCATCAATGACTCATTAGCTGCTGATTAAACTCAGAACCAGGAATGTAATTGCTGGGCTGGAACTAAAGCCTGCAAACCTCAACAGCAGCCCCATCCGTGATGTGTTTGTATGTACATGTGTATAGTAACACTCACCTCTTTGTCTACAACCAGTAGCAGCCCCATCAGGGATGTGTAGAGGAGAGACTTGGAGATGTCAGCCGTGTTTCTCTGGATCCCGTTCTGAGAGACCAGGGTTTGGCACAGAGCCTGGCAGGTCCCGTCCTCGGTGGCACGCGTCTCTGCCGGCATCGTTACCACAGTCAAAGAGGTCCCCAACTCTACGGCGCAGAAACTAATGAGTTGACTGGTCTCCTGGTCCTGTATCGGCTAGGTTGCTGGTTCAAGTCAACGAGGCTTCTGATGTAGAAAGAAGAACAGATCCCTCTTCATGAAGGTTTGGTAAACCCTCTCTACCAGTACACCCTCTCTACCAGGGGATCCTCTCTACCAGTACACCCTCTCTACCAGGGGATCCTCTCTACCAGGGGATCCTCTCTACCAGGGGATCCTCTCTACCAGGGGATCCTCTCTACCAGGGGATCCTCTCTACCAGTACACCCTCTCTACCAGGGGATCCTCTCTACCAGTACACCCTCTCTACCAGGGGATCCTCTCTACCAGTACTCTGGTGAGGCCACAATACTAATGCTATAACTAATACCATATTAATGCTATAACTACCACTATACTAATGCTATAACTACCACTATACAAATGCTATAACTACCACTATAACTACCACTATACTAATGCTATAACTACCACTATAACTACCACTATACTAATGTTATAACTACCACCATACTAATGCTATAACTACCACTATACTAATGCTATAACTACCATTATAACTACCATTATAACTACCAGTATACTAATACTATAACTACCACTATAATTAATACCATACTAAGGCTATAACTACCACTATAATTAATACCATACTAATGCTATAACTACCACCATACTAATGCTATAACTACCACTATACTAATGCTATAACTACCACTATAACTACCAATATATCTACCACCATACTAATGCTATAACTACCACTATACTAATGCTATAACTTCCACTATACTAATGCTATAACTACCACTATACTAATGCTATAACTACCACTATACTAATGCTATAACTACCACTATACTAATGCTATAACTAACACTATAACTACCACTATACTAATGCTATAACTACCACCATACTAATGCTATAACTAACACTATAACTACCAATATACTAATGCTATAACTAACACTATAACTACCAATATATCTACCACCATACTAATGCTATAACTACCACCATACTAATGCTATAACTAACACTATAACTACCAATATACTAATGCTATAACTACCACTATACTAATGCTATAACTACCACTATACTAATGCTATAACTACCACTATACTAATGCTATAACTAACACTATAACTACCAATATATCTACCACCATACTAATGCTATAACTACCACTATATTAATGCTATAACTACCAATATATCTACCACTATACTAATGCTATAACTACCACTATAACTACCACTATACTAATGCTATAACTACCACCATACTAATGCTATAACTAACACTATAACTACCAATATACTAATGCTATAACTAACACTATAACTACCAATATACTAATGCTATAACTACCACTATACTAATGCTATAACTACCACTATACTAATGCTATAACTACCACTATACTAATGCTATAACTACCACTATACTAATGCTATAACTAACACTATAACTACCAATATATCTACCACCATACTAATGCTATAACTACCAATATATCTACCACTATACTAATGCTATAACTACCACTATAACTACCACTATACTAATGCTATAACTACCACCATACTAATGCTATAACTAACACTATAACTACCAATATACTAATGCTATAACTAACACTATAACTACCAATATACTAATGCTATAACTACCACTATAACTACCACTATACTAATGCTATAACTAACACTATAACTACCACTATACTAATGCTATAACTACCACCATACTAATGCTATAACTACCACCATACTAATGCTATAACTACCACTATAACTACCACCATACTAATGCTATAACTACCACTATAACTACCACCATACTAATGCTATAACTACCACCATACTAATGCTATAACTACCACCATACTAATGCTATAACTACCACTATACTAATGCTATAACTACCACTATACTAATGCTATAACTACCACTATACTAATGCTATAACTACCACCATACTAATGCTATAACTAACACTATAACTACCAATATATTAATGCTATAACTAACACTATAACTACCAATATATCTACCACCATACTAATGCTATAACTAACACTATAACTACCACTATAACTTCCACTATACTAATGCTATAACTACCACTATACTAATGCTATAACTTCCACTATACTAATGCTATATCTACCACTATATTAATGCTATAACTACCAATATATCTACCACTATACTAATGCTATAACTACCACTATAACTACCACTATACTAATGCTATAACTACCACTATAACTACCAATATATCTACCACCATACTAATGCTATAACTACCACCATACTAATGCTATAACTACCACCATACTAATGCTATAACTACCACTATAACTACCACTATACTAATGCTATAACTACCACTATACTAATGCTATAACTACCACTATAACTACCATTATACTAATGCTATAACTACCACTATAACTACCACCATACTAATGCTATAACTACCACCATACTAATTATATAACTACCACTATAACTACCACTATACTAATGTTATAACTACCACCATACTAATTATATAACTACCACTATAACTACCACTATACTAATGCTATAACTACCACTATACTAATGCTATAACTACCACTATACTAATGCTATAACTACCACTATACTAATACCATACTAATGCTATAACTACCACCATACTAATGCTATAACTACCACTATAACTAATACCATACTAATGCTATAACTACCACTATAACTAATACCATACTAATGCTATAACTACCACCATACTAATGCTATAACTACCACTATAACTACCACCATACTAATGCTATAACTACCACTATATCTACCACTATACTAATAACTACCAATATATCTACCACTATACTAATGCTATAACTACCATCATACTAATGCTATAACTACCACTATAACTACCACTATACTAACGCTATAACTACCACTATACTAATGCTATAACTACCACTATATCTACCACCATACTAATGCTATAACTACCACTATAACTACCACTATACTAACGCTATAACTACCACTATACTAATGCTATAACTACCACTATAACTACCACCATACTAATGCTATAACTAACACTATAACTACCACTATAACTTCCACTATAACTACCAATATATCTACCACTATACTAATGCTATAACTACCACTATAACTACCACTATACTAATGCCATAACTACCAATATATCTACCACCATACTAATGCTATAACTACCACCATACTAATTATATAACTACCACTATAACTACCACTATACTAATGCTATAACTACCACCATACTAATGCTATAACTACCACTATAACTACCACTATACTAATGCTATAACTACCACTATACTAATGCTATAACTACCACTATAACTATACTAATGCTATAACTACCACCATACTAATGCTATAACTACCACTATAACTACCACTATACTAACGCTATAACTACCACTATACTAATGCTATAACTACCACTATAACTACCACCATACTAACACTATAACTACCACTATATTAATGCTATAACTACCACTATAACTACCAATATATCTACCACTATACTAATGCTATAACTACCACTATAACTACCACTATACTAATGCTATAACTACCACTATAACTACCAATATATCTACCACCATACTAATGCTATAACTACCACCATACTAATGCTATAACTACCACTATAACTACCACTATACTAATGCTATAACTACCACTATACTAATGCTATAACTACCACTATACTAATGCTATAACTACCACTATACTAATGCTATAACTACCACCATACTTATGCTATAACTACCACTATAACTAATACCATACTAATGCTATAACTACCACCATACTAATGCTATAACTACCACTATATCTACCACTATACTAATAACTACCACTATAACTACCAATATATCTACCACTATACTAATGCTATAACTACCACCATACTAATGCTATAACTACCACTATAACTACCACCATACTAATGCTATAACTACCACTATAACTAATACCATACTAATGCTATATCTACCACTATACTAATGCTATAACTACCACTATAACTACCACCATACTAATGCTATAACTCCCACTATACTAATGCTATAACTACCACTATACTAATGCTATAACTACCACTATAACTACCACTATACTAATGCTATATCTACCACTATACTAATGCTATAACTACCACTATACTAATGCTATAACTACCACTATAACTACCACTATAACTACCACTATACTAATGCTATAACTACCACTATATCTACCACTATACTAATGCTATAACTACCACTATAACTACCACTATACTAATGCTATAACTACCAATATATCTACCACCATACTAATTATATAACTACCACTATAACTACCACTATAACTACCACTATACTAACGCTATAACTACCGCTATACTAATGCTATAACTACCACTATAACTACCACCATACTAATGCTATAACTACCACTATAACTAATACCATACTAATGCTATATCTACCACTATACTAATGCTATAACTACCACTATACTAATGCTATAACTACCACTATAACTACCACCATACTAATGCTATAACTACCACTATACTAATGCTATAACTACCACTATAACTAATACCATACTAATGCTATAACTACCACTATACTAATGCTATATCTACCACTATACTAATGCTATAACTACCACTATACTAATGCTATAACTACCACTATACTAATGCTATAACTACCACTATAACTACCACTATAACTACCACTATAACTACCACCATACTAATGCTATAACTACCACCATACTAATGCTATAACTACCACTATACTAATGCTATAACTACCACTATAACTACCACCATACTAATGCTATAACTACCACTATACTAATGCTATAACTACCACCATACTAATGCTATAACTACCACTATAACTACCACCATACTAATGCTATAACTACCACTATAACTACCACTATACTAATGTTATAACTACCACTATACTAATGCTATAACTACCACTATACTAACTATAACTACCACCATACTAATGCTATAACTACCACCATACTAATTATATAACTACCACTATAACTACCACTATAACTACCAATATACTAATGCTATAACTACCACTATAACTACCACTATACTAATGCTATAACTACCACTATAACTAATACCATACTAATGCTATAACTACCACCATACTAATTATATAACTACCACTATAACTACCACTATACTAATGTTATAACTACCACTATACTAATACTATAACTACCACTATACTAATGCTATAACTACCACTATAACTAATACCATACTAATGCTATAACTACCACCATACTAATTATATAACTACCACCATAACTACCACTATAACTACCACTATACTAATGTTATAACTACCACTATACTAATGTTATAACTACCACTATACTAATGTTATAACTACCACTATACTAATGCTATAACTACCACTATACTAATGCTATAACTACCAATATATCTACCAATATACTAATGCTATAACTACCACTATACTAATGCTATAACTACCACTATACTAATGCTATATCTACCACTATACTATGCTATCTACCACTATACTAATGCTATAACTACCACTATATCTACCACTATACTAATGCTATAACTACCACTATAACTACCACCATACTAATGCTATAACTACCACTATAACTACCACCATACTAATGCTATAACTACCACCATACTAATTATATAACTACCACTATAACTACCACTATACTAATGCTATAACTACCACCATACTAATGCTATAACTACCACTATAACTACCACTATACTAATGCTATAACTACCACTATACTAATGCTATAACTACCACTATAACTACCATTATACTAATGCTATAACTACCACCATACTAATGCTATAACTACCACTATAACTACCACTATACTAACGCTATAACTACCACTATACTAATGCTATAACTACCACTATAACTACCACCATACTAACACTATAACTACCACTATATTAATGCTATAACTACCACTATAACTACCAATATATCTACCACTATACTAATGCTATAACTACCACTATAACTACCACTATACTAATGCTATAACTACCACTATAACTACCAATATATCTACCACCATACTAATGCTATAACTACCACCATACTAATGCTATAACTACCACTATAACTACCACTATACTAATGCTATAACTACCACTATACTAATGCTATAACTACCACTATACTAATGCTATAACTACCACTATACTAATGCTATAACTACCACCATACTTATGCTATAACTACCACTATAACTAATACCATACTAATGCTATAACTACCACCATACTAATGCTATAACTACCACTATATCTACCACTATACTAATAACTACCACTATAACTACCAATATATCTACCACTATACTAATGCTATAACTACCACCATACTAATGCTATAACTACCACTATAACTACCACCATACTAATGCTATAACTACCACTATAACTAATACCATACTAATGCTATATCTACCACTATACTAATGCTATAACTACCACTATAACTACCACCATACTAATGCTATAACTCCCACTATACTAATGCTATAACTACCACTATACTAATGCTATAACTACCACTATAACTACCACTATACTAATGCTATATCTACCACTATACTAATGCTATAACTACCACTATACTAATGCTATAACTACCACTATAACTACCACTATAACTACCACTATACTAATGCTATAACTACCACTATATCTACCACTATACTAATGCTATAACTACCACTATAACTACCACTATACTAATGCTATAACTACCAATATATCTACCACCATACTAATTATATAACTACCACTATAACTACCACTATAACTACCACTATACTAACGCTATAACTACCGCTATACTAATGCTATAACTACCACTATAACTACCACCATACTAATGCTATAACTACCACTATAACTAATACCATACTAATGCTATATCTACCACTATACTAATGCTATAACTACCACTATACTAATGCTATAACTACCACTATAACTACCACCATACTAATGCTATAACTACCACTATACTAATGCTATAACTACCACTATAACTAATACCATACTAATGCTATAACTACCACTATACTAATGCTATATCTACCACTATACTAATGCTATAACTACCACTATACTAATGCTATAACTACCACTATACTAATGCTATAACTACCACTATAACTACCACTATAACTACCACCATACTAATGCTATAACTACCACCATACTAATGCTATAACTACCACTATACTAATGCTATAACTACCACTATAACTACCACCATACTAATGCTATAACTACCACTATACTAATGCTATAACTACCACCATACTAATGCTATAACTACCACTATAACTACCACCATACTAATGCTATAACTACCACTATAACTACCACTATACTAATGTTATAACTACCACTATACTAATGCTATAACTACCACTATACTAACGCTATAACTACCACCATACTAATGCTATAACTACCACCATACTAATTATATAACTACCACTATAACTACCACTATAACTACCAATATACTAATGCTATAACTACCACTATAACTACCACTATACTAATGCTATAACTACCACTATAACTAATACCATACTAATGCTATAACTACCACCATACTAATTATATAACTACCACTATAACTACCACTATACTAATGTTATAACTACCACTATACTAATACTATAACTACCACTATACTAATGCTATAACTACCACTATAACTAATACCATACTAATGCTATAACTACCACCATACTAATTATATAACTACCACCATAACTACCACTATAACTACCACTATACTAATGTTATAACTACCACTATACTAATGTTATAACTACCACTATACTAATGTTATAACTACCACTATACTAATGCTATAACTACCACTATACTAATGCTATAACTACCAATATATCTACCAATATACTAATGCTATAACTACCACTATACTAATGCTATAACTACCACTATACTAATGCTATATCTACCACTATACTAATGCTATATCTACCACTATACTAATGCTATAACTACCACTATAACTACCACCATACTAATGCTATAACTACCACTATAACTACCACCATACTAATGCTATAACTACCACTATAACTACCACTATACTAATGCTATAACTCCCACTATAACTACCACTATACTAACGCTATACCTACCACTATACTAACGCTATACCTACCACCATACTAATGCTATATCTACCACTATAACTACCACTATACTAATGCTATATCTACCACTATACTAATGCTATAACTACCACTATAACTACCACTATACTAATGCTATAACTCCCACTATAACTACCACTATACTAATGCTATAACTAACACTATAACTACCACCATACTAATGCTATAACTACCACTATAACTACCACCATACTAATGCTATAACTACCACTATAACTACCACTATAACTACCACTATACTAATGCTATAACTACCACTATACTAATGCTATAACTACCACTATAACTACCACCATACTAATGCTATAACTACCACTATAACTACCACTATACTAATGCTATAACTACCACTATACTAATGCTATAACTACCACTATACTAATGCTATAACTACCACTATACTAATGCTATAACTACCACTATACTAATGCTATAACTACCACTATAACTACCACCATACTAATGCTATAACTACCACTATACTAATGCTATAACTACCACTATACTAATGCTATAACTACCACTATACTAATGCTATAACTACCACTATACTAATGCTATAACTACCACTATACTAATGCTATATCTACCACTATACTAATGCTATAACTACCACTATAACTACCACTATACTAATGCTATAACTACCACTATACTAATGCTATATCTACCACTATACTAATGCTATAACTACCACCATACTAATTATATAACTACCACTATAACTCCCACTATAACTACCACTATACTAATGCTATAACTAACACTATAACTACTACCATACTAATGCTATAACTACCACTATAACTACCACCATACTAATGCTATAACTACCACTATAACTACCACCATACTAATGCTATAACTACCACTATAACTACCACTATACTAACGCTATAACTACCACTATACTAATGCTATAACTACCACTATAACTACCACCATACTAATGCTATAACTACCACTATAACTACCACCATACTAATGCTATAACTACCACTATACTAATGCTATAACTACCACTATAATAATGCTATAACTACCACTATACTAATGCTATAACTACCACTATACTAATGCTATAACTACCACTATAACTACCACCATACTAATGCTATAACTACCACTATACTAATGCTATAACTACCACTATACTAATGCTATAACTACCACTATACTAATGCTATAACTACCACTATACTAATGCTATAACTACCACTATACTAATGCTATATCTACCACTATACTAATGATATAACTACCACTATAACTACCACTATACTAATGCTATATCTACCACTATACTAATGCTATAACTACCACCATACTAATGCTATATCTACCACTATAACTACCACTATACTAATGCTATATCTACCACTATACTAATGCTATAACTACCACTATAACTACCACTATACTAATGCTATAACTACCACTATACTAATGCTATATCTACCACTATACTAATGCTATATCTACCACTATACTAATGCTATAACTACCACTATAACTACCACTATACTAATGCTATAACTCCCACTATAACTACCACTATACTAACGCTATACCTACCACTATACTAATGCTATAACTACCAATATATCTACCACCATACCAATGCTATAACTACCACTATACCAATGCTATAACTACCACTATACTAATGCTATAACTACCACTATACTAATGCTATAACTACCACTATAACTACCACTATACTAATGCTATAACTACCACTATACTAATGCTATAACTACCACTATAACTACCACTATACTAACGCTATACCTACCACTATACTAATGCTATATCTACCACTATACTAATGCTATAACTACCACTATAACTACCACTATACTAATGCTATATCTACCACTATACTAATGCTATAACTACCACTATACTAATGCTATAACTACCACTATACTAATGCTATAACTACCACTATACTAATGCTATAACTACCACTATACTAATGCTATAACTACCACTATAACTACCACTATACTAATGCTATAACTACCACTATAACTACCAATATATCTACCACCATACTAATGCTATAACTACCACCATACTAATGCTATAACTACCACCATACTAATGCTATAACTACCACTATAACTACCACTATACTAATGCTATAACTACCACTATACTAATGCTATAACTACCACTATAACTACCATTATACTAATGCTATAACTACCACTATAACTACCACCATACTAATGCTATAACTACCACCATACTAATTATATAACTACCACTATAACTACCACTATAACTACCACTATACTAATGCTATAACTACCACTATACTAATGCTATAACTACCACTATACTAATACCATACTAATGCTATAACTACCACCATACTAATGCTATAACTACCACTATAACTAATACCATACTAATGCTATAACTACCACTATAACTAATACCATACTAATGCTATAACTACCACCATACTAATGCTATAACTACCACTATAACTACCACCATACTAATGCTATAACTACCACTATATCTACCACTATACTAATAACTACCAATATATCTACCACTATACTAATGCTATAACTACCATCATACTAATGCTATAACTACCACTATAACTACCACTATACTAACGCTATAACTACCACTATACTAATGCTATAACTACCACTATACTAATGCTATAACTACCACTATACTAATGCTATAACTACCACTATAACTACCACCATACTAATGCTATAACTACCACTATAACTACCACTATACTAACGCTATAACTACCACTATACTAATGCTATAACTACCACTATAACTACCACCATACTAATGCTATAACTAACACTATAACTACCACTATAACTTCCACTATAACTACCAATATATCTACCACTATACTAATGCTATAACTACCACTATAACTACCACTATACTAATGCCATAACTACCAATATATCTACCACCATACTAATGCTATAACTACCACCATACTAATTATATAACTACCACTATAACTACCACTATACTAATGCTATAACTACCACCATACTAATGCTATAACTACCACTATAACTACCACTATACTAATGCTATAACTACCACTATAACTACCATTATACTAATGCTATAACTACCACCATACTAATGCTATAACTACCACTATACTAACGCTATAACTACCACTATACTAATGCTATAACTACCACTATAACTACCACCATACTAATGCTATAACTAACACTATAACTACCACTATATTAATGCTATAACTACCACTATAACTACCAATATATCTACCACTATACTAATGCTATAACTACCACTATAACTACCACTATACTAATGCTATAACTACCACTATAACTACCAATATATCTACCACTATACTAATGCTATAACTACCACCATACTAATGCTATAACTACCACTATAACTACCACTATACTAATGCTATAACTACCACTATACTAATGCTATAACTACCACTATACTAATGCTATAACTACCACTATACTAATGCTATAACTACCACCATACTAATGCTATAACTACCACTATAACTAATACCATACTAATGCTATAACTACCACTATAACTAATGCTATAACTACTATACTAATGCTATAACTACCACTATACTAATGTTATAACTACCACTATACTAAATATAACTACCACTATACTAATGCTATAACTACCACCATACTAATGCTATAACTACCACTATAACTACCACTATACTAATGCTATAACTACCACTATACTAATGCTATAACTACCACTATAACTACCACCATACTAATGCTATAACTACCACTATAACTAACTTCCACCATACTAATGCTATATCTACCACTATACTAATGCTATAACTACCACTATAACTACCACCATACTAATGCTATAACTCCCACTATACTAATGCTATAACTACCACTATACTAATGCTATAACTACCACTATACTACCTACCACTATACTAATGCTATAATGCTATAACTACCACTATACTAATGCTATAACTACCACTATAACTACCACTATACTAATGCTATAACTACCACTATACTAATGCTATAACTACCACTATAACTACCACTATACTAATGCTATAACTACCACTATAACTACCACTATACTAATGCTATAACTAACACTATAACTACCACCATACTAATGCTATAACTACCACTATAACTACCACTATACTAATGCTATACCACTATAACACTATAACTACCACTATAACTAATGCTATAACTACCACTATAACTACCACTATACTAATGCTATAACTACCACTATAACTCATACCATACTAATGCTATATCTACCACTATACTAATGCTATAACTACCACTATAACTAACTATAACTACCATGCTATAACTACCACCATACTAATGCTATAACTACCACTATACTAATGCTATAACTACCACTATAATGCTATAACTACACATACTAATGCTATAACTACCACTATACTAATGCTATATCTACCACTATACTAATGCTATATCTACCACTATACTAATGCTATAACTACCACTATACTAATGCTATAACTACCACTATACTAATGCTATAACTACCACTATAACTACCACTATAACTACCACCATACTAATGCTATAACTACCACCATACTAATGCTATAACTACCACTATACTAATGCTATAACTACCACTATAACTACCACTATACTAATGCTATAACTACCACTATACTAATGCTATAACTACCACTATACTAATGCTATAACTACCACCATACTAATGCTATAACTACCACTATAACCACCATACTAATGCTATAACTACCACCATACTAATGCTATAACTACCACTATAACTACCACTATACTAATGTTATAACTACCACTATACTAATGCTATAACTACCACTATACTAATGCTATAACTACCACCATACTAATGCTATAACTACCACATACTAATTACCACTATAACTACCACTATACTAATGCTATAACTACCAATATACTAATGCTATAACTACCACTATAACTACCACCATACTAATGCTATAACTACACTATAACTACCATACTAATTATATAATACCACTATAACTACCACTATACTAATGCTATAACTACCACTATACTAATGCTATAACTACCACTATACTAATGCTATAACTACCACTATAACTACCATACTAATGCTATAACTACCACTATAACTACTAATGCTATAACTACCACTATACTAATGCTATAACTACCACTATACTAATGCTATAACTACCACTATACTAATGCTATAACTACCACTATACTAATGCTATAACTACCACTATACTAATGCTATAACTACCACTATACTAACTATACTAAATATATCTACCACTATACTAATGCTATAACTACCACTATACTAATGCTATAACTACCTATAACTACCATATACTAATGCTATATCTACCACTATACTAATGCTATATCTACCACTATACTAATGCTATAACTACCACTATAACTTCCACCATACTAATGCTATAACTACCATGCTATATCTACCACTATACTAATGCTATAACTACCACTATAACTACCACTATACTAATGCTATAACTCCCACTATAACTACCACTATACTAACGCTATACCTACCACTATACTAATGCTATACCTACCACCATACTAATGCTATATCTACCACTATACTACCACTATACTAATGCTATATCTACCACTATACTAATGCTATAACTACCACTATAACTACCACTATACTAATGCTATAACTACCACTATAACTACCACTATACTAATGCTATAACTAATAACTACCACTATACTAATGCTATAACTACCACTATAACTACCACCATACTAATGCTATAACTACCACTATAACTACCACTATAACTACCACTATACTAATGCTATAACTACCACTATACTAATGCTATAACTACTAATGCTATAACTACCACACATACTAATGCTATAACTACCACTATACTAATGCTATAACTACCACTATACTAATGCTATAACTACCACTATACTAATGCTATAACTACCACTATACTAATGCTATAACTACCACTATACTAATGCTATAACTACCACTATACTAATGCTATAACTACCACTATACTAATGCTATAACTACCCACTATAACTAATGCTATAACTACCACTATACTAATGCTATAACTACCACTATAACTACCACTATACTAATGCTATAACTACCACTATACTAATGCTATAACTACCACTATACTAATGCTATAACTACCTATAACTATACTAATGCTATAACTACCACTATACTAATGCTATAACTACCACTATACTAATGCTATATCTACCACTATACTAATGCTATAACTACCACTATAACTACCACTATACTAATGCTATAACTACCACTATACTAATGCTATATCTACCACTATACTAATGCTATAACTACCACCATACTAATTATATAACTACCACTATAACTCCCACTATAACTACCACTATACTAATGCTATAACTAACACTATAACTACTACCATACTAATGCTATAACTACCACTATAACTACCACCATACTAATGCTATAACTACCACTATAACTACCACTATACTAACGCTATAACTACCACTATACTAATGCTATAACTACCACCATACTAATGCTATAACTACCACTATAACTACCACCATACTAATGCTATAACTACCACTATAATAATGCTATAACTACCACTATACTAATGCTATAACTACCACTATACTAATGCTATAACTACCACTATACTAATGCTATAACTACCACTATAACTACCACCATACTAATGCTATAACTACCACTATACTAATGCTATAACTACCACTATACTAATGCTATAACTACCACTATACTAATGCTATAACTACCGCTATACTAATGCTATAACTACCACTATACTAATGCTATATCTACCACTATACTAATGATATAACTACCACTATAACTACCACTATACTAATGCTATAACTACCACCATACTAATGCTATAACTACCACCATACTAATGCTATATCTACCACTATAACTACCACTGTACTAATGCTATATCTACCACTATACTAATGCTATAACTACCACTATACTAATGCTATAACTACCACTATACTAATGCTATATCTACCACTATACTAATGCTATATCTACCACTATACTAATGCTATAACTACCACTATAACTACCACTATACTAATGCTATAACTCCCACTATAACTACCACTATACTAACGCTATACCTACCACTATACTAATGCTATAACTACCAATATATCTACCACCATACCAATGCTATAACTACCACTATACTAATGCTATAACTACCACTATACTAATGCTATAACTACCACTATACTAATGCTATAACTACCACTATAACTACCACTATACTAATGCTATAACTACCACTATACTAATGCTATAACTACCACTATAACTACCACTATACTAACGCTATACCTACCACTATACTAATGCTATATCTACCACTATACTAATGCTATAACTACCACTATAACTACCACTATACTAATGCTATATCTACCACTATACTAATGCTATAACTACCACTATACTAATGCTATAACTACCACTATACTAATGCTATAACTACCACTATACTAATGCTATAACTACCACTATACTAATACCATACTAATGCTATAACTACCACCATACTAATGCTATAACTACCACTATAACTAATACCATACTAATGCTATAACTACCACTATAACTAATACCATACTAATGCTATAACTACCACCATACTAATGCTATAACTACCACTATAACTACCACCATACTAATGCTATAACTACCACTATATCTACCACTATACTAATAACTACCACTATAACTACCAATATATCTACCACTATACTAATGCTATAACTCCCACTATAACTACCACTATACTAATGCTATAACTACCACTATAACTACCACTATACTAATGCTATAACTACCACTATAACTACCACCATACTAATGCTATAACTACCACTATAACTACCACTATAACTACCACTATAACTACCACTATACTAATGCTATAACTACCACTATACTAATGTTATATCTACCACTATAACTACCACTATACTAATGCTATAACTACCACTATACTAATGCTATATCTACCACTATACTAATGCTATAACTACCACCATACTAATGCTATAACTACCACTATACTAATGCTATATCTACCACTATACTAATGCTATAACTATCACTATACTAATGCTATAACTACCACTATACTAATGCTATAACTACCACTATACTAATGCTATAACTACCACTATAACTACCACTATACTAATGCTATAACTACCACTATAACTACCACTATACTAATGCTATAACTACCACTATACTAATGCTATAACTACCACTATAACTACCACCATACTAATGCTATAACTACCACTATACTAATGCTATAACTACCACTATACTAATGCTATAACTACCACTATACTAATGCTATAACTACCACTATACTAATGCTATAACTACCACTATACTAATGCTATATCTACCACTATACTAATGCTATAACTACCACTATACTAATGCTATAACTACCACTATAACTACCACTATACTAATGCTATATCTACCACTATACTAATGCTATAACTACCACTATAACTACCACTATACTAATGCTATAACTACCACTATACTAATGCTATATCTACCACTATACTAATGCTATATCTACCACTATACTAATGCTATAACTACCACTATAACTACCACTATACTAATGCTATAACTCCCACTATAACTACCACTATACTATACTAACGCTATACCTACCACTATACTAATGCTATAACTACCAATATATCTACCACCATACCAATGCTATAACTACCACCATACTAATGCTATAACTACCACCATACTAATGCTATAACTACCACTATACTAATGCTATAACTACCACTATACTAATGCTATAACTACCACTATACTAATGCTATAACTACCACTATAACTACCACTATACTAATGCTATAACTACCACCATACCAATGCTATAACTACCACTATACTAATGCTATATCTACCACTATACTAATGCTATAACTACCACTATACTAATGCTATAACTACCACTATAACTACCACTATACTAATGCTATATCTACCACTATACTAATGCTATAACTACCACTATAACTACCACTATACTAATGCTATAACTACCACTATACTAATGCTATATCTACCACTATACTAATGCTATATCTACCACTATACTAATGCTATAACTACCACTATAACTACCACTATACTAACGCTATAACTACCACTATACTAATGCTATAACTACCACTATAACTACCACCATACTAATGCTATAACTACCACTATAACTAATACCATACTAATGCTATATCTACCACTATACTAATGCTATAACTACCACTATAACTACCACCATACTAATGCTATAACTCCCACTATACTAATGCTATAACTACCACTATACTAATGCTATAACTACCACTATAACTACCACTATACTAATGCTATATCTACCACTATACTAATGCTATAACTACCACTATACTACCGCTATAACTACCACTATAACTACCACTATAACTACCACTATAACTACCACTATACTAATGCTATAACTACCACTATATCTACCACTATACTAATGCTATAACTACCACTATAACTACCACTATACTAATGCTATAACTACCAATATATCTACCACCATACTAATTATATAACTACCACTATAACTACCACTATAACTACCACCATACTAATGCTATAACTACCACTATAACTCATACCATACTAATGCTATATCTACCACTATACTAATGCTATAACTACCACTATACTAATGCTATAACTACCACTATAACTACCACCATACTAATGCTATAACTACCACTATACTAATGCTATAACTACCACTATAACTAATACCATACTAATGCTATAACTACCACTATACTAATGCTATATCTACCACTATACTAATGCTATATCTACCACTATACTAATGCTATAACTACCACTATACTAATGCTATAACTACCACTATACTAATGCTATAACTACCACTATAACTACCACTATAACTACCACCATACTAATGCTATAACTACCACCATACTAATGCTATAACTACCACTATACTAATGCTATAACTACCACTATAACTACCACCATACTAATGCTATAACTACCACTATACTAATGCTATAACTACCACTATACTAATGCTATAACTACCACCATACTAATGCTATAACTACCACTATAACTACCACCATACTAATGCTATAACTACCACTATAACTACCACTATACTAATGTTATAACTACCACTATACTAATGCTATAACTACCACTATACTAACGCTATAACTACCACCATACTAATGCTATAACTACCACCATACTAATTATATAACTACCACTATAACTACCACTATAACTACCAATATACTAATGCTATAACTACCACTATAACTACCACTATACTAATGCTATAACTACCACTATAACTAATACCATACTAATTATATAACTACCACTATAACTACCACTATACTAATGTTATAACTACCACTATACTAATACTATAACTACCACTATACTAATGCTATAACTACCACTATAACTAATACCATACTAATGCTATAACTACCACCATACTAATTATATAACTACCACTATAACTACCACTATACTAATGTTATAACTACCACTATACTAATGTTATAACTACCACTATACTAATGTTATAACTACCACTATACTAATGCTATAACTACCACTATACTAATGCTATAACTACCAATATATCTACCAATATACTAATGCTATAACTACCACTATACTAATGCTATAACTACCACTATATTAATGCTATATCTACCACTATACTAATGCTATATCTACCACTATACTAATGCTATAACTACCACTATAACTTCCACCATACTAATGCTATAACTACCACTATAACTACCACCATACTAATGCTATAACTACCACTATAACTACCACTATACTAATGCTATAACTCCCACTATAACTACCACTATACTAACGCTATACCTACCACTATACTAACGCTATACCTACCACCATACTAATGCTATATCTACCACTATAACTACCACTATACTAATGCTATATCTACCACTATACTAATGCTATAACTACCACTATAACTACCACTATACTAATGCTATAACTCCCACTATAACTACCACTATACTAATGCTATAACTAACACTATAACTACCACCATACTAATGCTATAACTACCACTATAACTACCACCATACTAATGCTATAACTACCACTATAACTACCACTATAACTACCACTATACTAATGCTATAACTACTACTATACTAATGCTATAACTACCACTATAACTACCACCATACTAATGCTATAACTACCACTATAACTAATACCATACTAATGCTATAACTACCACTATACTAATGCTATAACTACCACTATACTAATGCTATAACTACCACTATACTAATGCTATAACTACCACTATACTAATGCTATAACTACCACTATACTAATGCTATAACTACCACTATACTAATGCTATAACTACCACTATAACTACCACCATACTAATGCTATAACTACCACTATACTAATGCTATAACTACCACTATACTAATGCTATAACTACCACTATACTAATGCTATAACTACCACTATACTAATGCTATAACTACCACTATACTAATGCTATAACTACCACTATACTAATGCTATATCTACCACTATACTAATGCTATAACTACCACTATAACTACCACTATACTAATGCTATAACTACCACTATACTAATGCTATATCTACCACTATACTAATGCTATAACTACCACCATACTAATTATATAACTACCACTATAACTCCCACTATAACTACCACTATACTAATGCTATAACTAACACTATAACTACTACCATACTAATGCTATAACTACCACTATAACTACCACCATACTAATGCTATAACTACCACTATAACTACCACTATACTAACGCTATAACTACCACTATACTAATGCTATAACTACCACCATACTAATGCTATAACTACCACTATAACTACCACCATACTAATGCTATAACTACCACTATAATAATGCTATAACTACCACTATACTAATGCTATAACTACCACTATACTAATGCTATAACTACCACTATACTAATGCTATAACTACCACTATAACTACCACCATACTAATGCTATAACTACCACTATACTAATGCTATAACTACCACTATACTAATGCTATAACTACCACTATACTAATGCTATAACTACCGCTATACTAATGCTATAACTACCACTATACTAATGCTATATCTACCACTATACTAATGATATAACTACCACTATAACTACCACTATACTAATGCTATATCTACCACTATACTAATGCTATAACTACCACCATACTAATGCTATATCTACCACTATAACTACCACTATACTAATGCTATATCTACCACTATACTAATGCTATAACTACCACTATACTAATGCTATAACTACCACTATACTAATGCTATATCTACCACTATACTAATGCTATATCTACCACTATACTAATGCTATAACTACCACTATAACTACCACTATACTAATGCTATAACTCCCACTATAACTACCACTATACTAACGCTATACCTACCACTATACTAATGCTATAACTACCAATATATCTACCACCATACCAATGCTATAACTACCACTATACTAATGCTATAACTACCACTATACTAATGCTATAACTACCACTATACTAATGCTATAACTACCACTATAACTACCACTATACTAATGCTATAACTACCACTATACTAATGCTATAACTACCACTATAACTACCACTATACTAACGCTATACCTACCACTATACTAATGCTATATCTACCACTATACTAATGCTATAACTACCACTATAACTACCACTATACTAATGCTATATCTACCACTATACTAATGCTATAACTACCACTATACTAATGCTATAACTACCACTATACTAATGCTATAACTACCACTATACTAATGCTATAACTACCACTATACTAATACCATACTAATGCTATAACTACCACCATACTAATGCTATAACTACCACTATAACTAATACCATACTAATGCTATAACTACCACTATAACTAATACCATACTAATGCTATAACTACCACCATACTAATGCTATAACTACCACTATAACTACCACCATACTAATGCTATAACTACCACTATATCTACCACTATACTAATAACTACCACTATAACTACCAATATATCTACCACTATACTAATGCTATAACTCCCACTATAACTACCACTATACTAATGCTATAACTACCACTATAACTACCACTATACTAATGCTATAACTACCACTATAACTACCACCATACTAATGCTATAACTACCACTATAACTACCACTATAACTACCACTATAACTACCACTATACTAATGCTATAACTACCACTATACTAATGTTATATCTACCACTATAACTACCACTATACTAATGCTATAACTACCACTATACTAATGCTATATCTACCACTATACTAATGCTATAACTACCACCATACTAATGCTATAACTACCACTATACTAATGCTATATCTACCACTATACTAATGCTATAACTATCACTATACTAATGCTATAACTACCACTATACTAATGCTATAACTACCACTATACTAATGCTATAACTACCACTATAACTACCACTATACTAATGCTATAACTACCACTATAACTACCACTATACTAATGCTATAACTACCACTATACTAATGCTATAACTACCACTATAACTACCACCATACTAATGCTATAACTACCACTATACTAATGCTATAACTACCACTATACTAATGCTATAACTACCACTATACTAATGCTATAACTACCACTATACTAATGCTATAACTACCACTATACTAATGCTATATCTACCACTATACTAATGCTATAACTACCACTATACTAATGCTATAACTACCACTATAACTACCACTATACTAATGCTATATCTACCACTATACTAATGCTATAACTACCACTATAACTACCACTATACTAATGCTATAACTACCACTATACTAATGCTATATCTACCACTATACTAATGCTATATCTACCACTATACTAATGCTATAACTACCACTATAACTACCACTATACTAATGCTATAACTCCCACTATAACTACCACTATACTAACGCTATACCTACCACTATACTAATGCTATAACTACCAATATATCTACCACCATACCAATGCTATAACTACCACCATACTAATGCTATAACTACCACCATACTAATGCTATAACTACCACTATACTAATGCTATAACTACCACTATACTAATGCTATAACTACCACTATACTAATGCTATAACTACCACTATAACTACCACTATACTAATGCTATAACTACCACCATACCAATGCTATAACTACCACTATACTAATGCTATAACTACCACTATAAATACCACTATAATACCATACCAATGCTATAACTACCACTATACTAATGCTATAACTACCACCATACTACCGCTATAACTACCACTATACTAATGCTATAACTACCACTATAACTAATACCATACTAATGCTATAACTACCACTATACTAATGCTATAACTACCACCATACTACCGCTATAACTACCACTATACTAATGCTATAACTACCACTATAACTAATACCATACTAATGCTATAACTACCACTATACTAATGCTATAACTACCACTATACTAATGCTATAACTACCACTATACTAATGCTATAACTACTACTATAACTACCAATATATCTACCACCATACCAATGCTATAACTACCACTATACTAATGCTATAACTACCACTATACTAATGCTATAACTAATACCATACTAATGCTAAAACTACCACTATAACTACCACCATACTAATGCTATAACTACCACTATACTAATGCTATAACTACTACTATAACTACCAATATATCTACCACCATACCAATGCTATAACTACCACTATACTAATGCTATAACTAACACTATACTAATGCTATAACTAATACCATACTAATGCTATAACTACCACTATAACTAATACCTTACTAATGCTATAACTACCACTATAACTAATACTTTAAAACATGACCAGACAGAAACTTACCTGGTTGTTCAATTGATATATCTCCTCTTCTCCAAACATCACCAGCTGTAATGCTGTAGTCGGTCAGGTCTCCAACCATCACCGGCTGTAATGCTGTAGTCGGTCAGGTCTCCAACCATCACCGGCTGTAGTCTGTTGGGTCTCCAACCATCACCGGCTGTAATGCTGTAGTCTGTTAGGTCTCCAACCATCACCGACTGTAATGCTGTAGTCTGTTAGGTCTCCAACCATCACCGACTGTAATGCTGTAGTCTGTTAGGTCTCCAAACATCACCGACTGTAGTCTGTTAGGTCTCCAAACATCACCAGCTGTAGTCTGTCAGGTCTCCAACCATCACCGACTGTAGTCTGTCAGGTCTCCAAACATCACCGACTGTAGTCGGTCAGGTCTCCAACCGTCACTGGCTGTAATGCTGTACTCTGTCAGGTCTCCAAACATCACCAGCTGTAATATTGTATAGCGTGTCTATCAGGTAGGGGACATCACCTGTTTGGGGTGTAATGCTGTATATTCTGTCAGATAGGGGACGTCTCTAGTTTCTCCTAATGCTGTAATTCTCTCCTGTCCTGACACGGTCACGCCCTCTCCTAAATAACCGCTCACACACAGAGAGCGAGAGAGAGAGCGAGAGAGAGAGCGAGAGAGAGAGCGAGAGAGAGAGCGAGAGAGAGCGAGAGAGAGAGAGAGAGAGAGAGAGAGAGAGAGAGAGAGAGAGAGAGAGAGAGAGAGAGAGAGAGAGAGAGAGAGAGAGCGAGGCCGAGTCAGAGATAATCATGCCTAATCTTTCCGTCTAAACTTAGCCGTCTCTGTCCCTTCCCTCTTACTGTAGCTTAGGCCTCAATGGGAACATACCACACATGGATAAACAGGGGATCTACTCAGCTCTGTGAGAGAAGTTTTTTAAAATTTAATTACATTTTTTAGAAGTGCCGCTTTTATTTAAATCTTTGTCCAATGGATGTTAAATGTCAATGTAATATCTATCAACAAATAAAAATATCCACTTCAGTCATGACATTTAGATGTTGCATTCAGTCTGTACAGGTTGTCAGTGTGATCAATAAATCACAGCTAACATCGCAGGGAGTTTCAACTTCAATTTAAATATACACTGGCTGTACAAATCATTATGGGGCAGACGCAGGGCAGATCATTAAGAACACCTGCTCTTTCCATGACAACGACTGACCAGGTGAACCCAGGTGTAATCTATGATCCCTTATTGATGCCACCTGTTAAATCGACTTCAATCAGTGTAGATGAAGTGGAGGAGACAGGTTAAAGAAGGATTTTTAAGCCTTTAGACATGTGTGCCATTCAGAGGGGGAATGGGCAAGACAATAGGTGCCTTTGAACGGGGTATGGTAGTAGGTGCCTTTGAACGGGGTATGGTAGTAGGTGCCTTTGAACGGGGTATGGTAGTAGGTGCCTTTGAACGGGGTATGGTAGTAGGTGCCTTTGAACGGGGTATGGTAGTAGGTGCCTTTGAACGGGGTATGGTAGTAGGTGCCTTTGAACGGGGTATGGTGGTAGGTGCCTTTGAACGGGGTATGGTGGTAGGTGCCTTTGAACGGGGTATGGTGGTAGGTGCCTTTGAACGGGGTATGGTGGTAGGTGCCTTTGAACGGGGTATGGTGGTAGGTGCCTTTGAACGGGGTATGGTGGTAGGTGCCTTTGAACGGGGTATGGTGGTAGGTGCCTTTGAACGGGGTATGGTGGTAGGTGCCTTTGAACGGGGTATGGTGGTAGGTGCCTTTGAACGGGGTATGGTGGTAGGTGCCTTTGAACGGGGTATGGTGGTAGGTGCCTTTGAACGGGGTATGGTGGTAGGTGCCTTTGAACGGGGTATGGTAGTAGGTGGTAGTATGGTAGTAGGTGCCTTTGAACGGGGTATGGTAGTAGGTGGTAGTATGGTAGTAGGTGCCTTTGAACGGGGTATGGTAGTAGGTGCCTTTGAACGGGGTATGGTAGTAGGTGCCTTTGAACGGGGTATGGTAGTAGGTGCCTTTGAACGGGGTATGGTAGTAGGTGCCTTTGAACGGGGTATGGTAGTAGGTGCCTTTGAACGGGGTATGGTAGTAGGTGCCTTTGAACGGGGTATGGTAGTAGGTGCCTTTGAACGGGGTATGGTAGTAGGTGCCTTTGAACGGGGTATGGTAGTAGGTGCCTTTGAACGGGGTATGGTAGTAGGTGCCTTTGAACGGGGTATGGTAGTAGGTGCCTTTGAACGGGGTATGGTAGTAGGTGCCTTTGAACGGGGTATGGTAGTAGGTGCCTTTGAACGGGGTATGGTAGTAGGTGCCTTTGAACGGGGTATGGTAGTAGGTGCCTTTGAACGGGGTATGGTAGTAGGTGCCTTTGAACGGGGTATGGTAGTAGGTGCCTTTGAACGGGGTATGGTGGTAGGTGCCTTTGAACGGGGTATGGTGGTAGGTGCCTTTGAACGGGGTATGGTAGTAGGTGCCTTTGAACGGGGTATGGTAGTAGGTGCCTTTGAACGGGGTATGGTGGTAGGTGCCTTTGAACGGGGTCTGGTAGTAGGTGGTAGTATGGTAGTAGGTGCCTTTGAACGGGGTATGGTAGTAGGTGGTAGTATGGTAGTAGGTGCCTTTGAATGGGGTATGGTAGTAGGTGCCTTTGAATGGGGTATGGTAGTAGGTGCCTTTGAATGGGGTATGGTAGTAGGTGCCTTTGAATGGGGTATGGTGGTAGGTGCCTTTGAACGGGGTCTGGTAGTAGGTGGTAGTATGGTAGTAGGTGCCTTTGAATGGGGTATGGTAGTAGGTGGTAGTATGGTAGTAGGTGTCTTTGAACGGGGTATGGTAGTAGGTGCCTTTGAATGGGGTATGGTAGTAGACCACCAGTTTGAGTGTGTCAAGAACTGCAACGCTGCTGGGTTTTTCACACTCAACAGTTTCCTGTGTGTATCAACAATGGTCCACCACCCAAAGGACATCCAGCCAACTTGACACAACTGTGGGAAGCATTGGAGTCAACATGGGCCAACATCACTGTGGAACGCTTTGGACAACCTTGTAGAGTCCATGCCCTGATGAACTGAGGCCGTTCTGAGGGAGAAAGGCAGTACAACTCAATATAAGGAAGGTGTTCCTAATGTTTTGTCCACTCAGTGTATAGGGCATAAAGACTTCGAGGCACATATTCTAATATTAATGCATAACATTTTTAACAGAGACCTGGTGTTACTGACAGTAGGATAGATATCAGTTTAACAGAGACCTGGTGTTACTGACAGTAGGATAGATATCAGTTTAACAGAGACCTGGTATTACTGACAGTAGGATAGATTTCAGTTTAACAGAGACCTGGTATTACTGACAGTAGGATAGATATCAGTTTAACAGAGACCTGGTGTTACTGACAGTAGGATAGATATCAGTTTAACAGAGAGGTGTTACTGACAGTAGGATAGATATCAGTTTAACAGAGACCTGGTATTACTGACAGTAGGATAGATATCAGTTTAACAGAGACCTGGTATTACTGACAGTAGGATAGATATCAGTTTAACAGAGACCTGGTATTACTGACAGTAGGATAGATATCAGTTTAACAGAGACCTGGTATTACTGACAGTAGGATAGATATCAGTTTAACAGAGACCTGGTGTTACTGACAGTAGGATAGATATCAGTTTAACAGAGAGGTGTTACTGACAGTAGGATAGATATCAGTTTAACAGAGACCTGGTATTACTGACAGTAGGATAGATATCAGTTTAACAGAGACCTGGTATTACTGACAGTAGGATAGATATCAGTTTAACAGAGACCTGGTGTTACTGACAGTAGGATAGATATCAGTTTAACAGAGACCTGGTGTTACTGACAGTAGGATAGATATCAGTTTAACAGAGAGGTGTTACTGACAGTAGGATAGATATCCCGACCCAATCCCCGGGCAGAAGACAGGACAGGGAGAGGTAGCTGGAGGGACACCCACAGCCATGGAGGGTCCCCGACCCAATCCCCGGGCAGAAGACAGCAGGAGCTCAAAGCAATTTGAAGTCCGGACGTGTGGGAAGTAGGCAGGCGCACCGAGAACCATTCTTCTTCTTTCTGGTTCTGACACGCTTCCATTTACACTCACCTGGAGTCCAGCAATCAGCAGCCATTTACACTCACCTGGAGTCCAGCAATCAGCAGCCATTTACACTCACCTGGAGTCCAGCAATCAGCAGCCATTTACACTCACCTGGAGTCCAGCAATCAGCAGCCATTTACACTCACCTGGAGTCCAGCAATCAGCAGCCATTTACACTCACCTGGAGTCCAGCAATCAGCAGCCATTTACACTCACCTGGAGTCCAGCAATCAGCAGCCATTTACACTCACCTGGAGTCCAGCAAGGACCAGCCATTTACACTCACCTGGAGTCCAGCAATCAGCAGCCATTTACACTCACCTGGAGTCCAGCAAGGACCAGCCATTTACACTCACCTGGAGTCCAGCAATCAGCAGCCATTTACACTCACCTGGAGTCCAGCAATCAGCAGCCATTTACACTCACCTGGAGTCCAGCAAGGAGCAGCCATTTACACTCACCTGGAGTCCAGCAATCAGCAGCCATTTACACTCACCTGGAGTCCAGCAAGGACCAGCCATTTACACTCACCTGGAGTCCAGCAATCAGCAGCCATTTACACTCACCTGGAGTCCAGCAATCAGCAGCCATTTACACTCACCTGGAGTCCAACAAGGAGCATCCATTTCCTGGTGCAGTGGCGGTAATTGATCGCAGCCCAGGAAGGTCCCTTTATGATCCTCTTGGATGTTTTCAGGACGTTTCAGAGAATCAGTACGTGCAGATTGAAATATCAAAACAAACTCAGGACTCCAGTAAAACACATTCATGGCCATTTAGCTAGCTATCTTACTGTTGCTAGTTCATTTGTCCTGGGAGTAAACATGGGGTTATTTTACCTGAAATGCACAAGGCCATTTAGCTAGCTATCTTACTGTTGCTAGTTCATTTGTCCTGAGAGTAAACATGGGGTTATTTTACCTGAAATGCACAAGGCCATTTAGCTAGCTATCTTACTGTTGCTAGTTCATTTGTCCTGAGAGTAAACATGGGGTTATTTTACCTGAAATGCACAAGGCCATTTAGCTAGCTATCTTACTGTTGCTAGTTCATTTGTCCTGGGAGTAAACATGGGGTTATTTTACCTGAAATGCACAAGGCCATTTTGTCCCCTGGAGTTTGGTAGAATATCGATCCATTTTGAGTCACAACATTGTGTGTTCTCTACTCTGACAATTAATCCATAGATTAGATGATAGATTATGGGAGAACTAGTTACATTTCTAGTAATCTCCTCATTCATTCTTTCTTCAGTGGATTTTATACAGCGATTGCCACAACTTTAAAAAGGTTCATTACCAACTGGACTGGAGTGTGGACCTCAGTTCAATCACCCACAGGGTGGCAGGGTAGCCTAGTGGTTAGAGCATTAAAGCATTGGACTAGTAACCGAAAGGTTGCAAGTACAAATCTGTCATTCTGCCCCTGAACTGACAGTTAACCCACTGTTCCTAGGCCATCATTGAAAATAAGAATTTGTTCTTAACTGACTTGCCTAGTTAAATAAAGGTAAAAAAATGTTTTTTTTAAAAAGGGTACATATGCTGCTAAATACCAAATGGGAGAGATTTACAGCTCATCAAGGATCAAAAATAAAAAAAACACCTCTTTAAGGAATACCTAGGATAGGATAAAGTAATCCTTCTACCCCCCCTCCCCCTTAAGATTTAGATGCACTATTGTAAAGTGGCTGTTCCACTGGATGTCATAAGGTGAATGCACCAATTTGTAAGTCGCTCTGGATAAGAGCGTCTGCTAAATGACTTAAATGTAAATGTAAAAAATACAACAGTTTTATTTTAGCGCCTGGCTACCGACGGTCGTTGATGCACGCGAGCCGTCTGGATGAATAACGTGTGTAATTTGAAAAGCCAGCGGTGTGGTCAACATAGCCAGGGAGGTATTCAGTATAGCAGATGTTGCTGAGACCCCAGAATATACCGTGGCTAGTACAGTACGGCCTGCACACTTCAATTATCCAATAACATACCTGTAAAATCAGTCAACCTAGCCAATGCATCTGGTCCCAGATGTGTCTGTGTTGTCTTGTCAGGCTATCGACCGTAGGAGTTGATAAGCACAAACAGATCAGGGACCAGGCTGGCGCATCATACTTCTCCCTCTTCATAGAAACCCCCGTGGGTGAACAGATCAGGGACCAGGCTGGCGCACCACACTTCTCCCTCTTCATAGAAACCCCCGTGGGTGAACAGATCAGGGACCAGGCTGGCGCACCACCATACTTCTCCCTCTTCATAGAAACCCCCGTGGGTGAACATTTAAAGAGGAGATGAGACAAAATCTTTTTTATTCAATTCAACGTATTTATTGATCACACTCCGTGTTCCCATGACAACCAGACCGACTCCACCTGTCGACACACTGGACTTTAAAAAGCAGACGGAACAAGACAGAATGTTCCTAAAGGTTGTGGCCCGGCGCACACACACACAAGTACATCCCAAAATCAAATTAAATGGAAAAACAAATTGAAAACTCAAGTCATGTTTAAACACCTGCCCCCCCCCCCCCTCCTCCTCACAATCCCTCCTCCCACCTTTAGGAACTAGATAGAAGGGGGGGGGAGACACACCTGTTAAAATACCAACCCTGGGGGTCCCGGTCGGTCAGTCTGCCCCCCTCCCCAGGGTATGTTACAGTCAGGGGTAGTCAAGAGTTCCTCTTTATTCACAGCCCCCCCCCATTTTACACTTCAATCCAAGTGACATTTTACGGTTGTTTCCTGGATTTCTGTTTTCCAAAATTTATAAAATCCTCAGAGATGTTCGTTCCAGTTAGGTTTAGTTTGCCACTACTGGTCATATGACATCACAACGCAGGGGTCAGGGGAGAACAGGGAAGGACATGCCACATCACAATACAGGGGTCAGGGGTGAACAGGGAAGGACGTGCCACATCACAATGCAGGGGTCAGGGGAAGGACGTGCCACGTCACAATGCAGGGGTCAGGGGTGAACAGGGAAGGACGTGCCACGTCACAATGCAGGGGTCAGGGGAGAACAGGGAAGGACGTGCCACATCACAATGCAGGGGTCAGGGGTGAACAGGGAAGGACGTGCCACGTCACAACGCAGGGGTCAGGGGAGAACGGGGAAGGACGTGCCACGTCACAACGCAGGGGTCAGGGGAAGGACGTGCCACATCACAACGCAGGGGTCAGGGGAGAACAGGGAAGGACGTGCCACATCACAACGCAGGGGTCAGGGGAAGGACGTGCCACGTCACAATGCAGGGGTCAGGGGAGAACAGGGAAGGACGTGCCACGTCACAATGCAGGGGTCAGGGGAGAACAGGGAAGGACGTGCCACGTCACAACGCAGGGGTCAGGGGAGAACAGGGAAGGACGTGCCACATCACAACGCAGGGGTCAGGGGAAGGACGTGCCACGTTGGCCCTGACACGGCAGTACTGAGTGGGGAGGGTAGCAGAGTTGTTGAGGGGGGGTAGCAGAGTTGTTGAGGGGGGGTAGCAGAGTTGTTGAGGGGGGGTAGCAGAGTTGTTGGGTACAGGGACCAACCAGTTTACAATCTCCCCACAACCATGTCCCAACACATCTCATTTCAGATCGTTGTTTGGCACCCTAGTCTCTATAAGTTCAGGGTACACGATATAGGGAATAGGGTACACTATATAGGGAATAGGGTACACTATATAGGGAATAGGGTACACTATATAGGGAAGAGGGTACACTATATAGGGAATAGGGAACACTATATAGGGAATAGGGTACACTATATAGGGAATAGAGTACACTATATGGGGAATAGGGAACACTATATAGGGAATAGAGTACACTATATGGGGAATAGGGAACACTATATAGGGAATAGGGAACACTATATAGGGAATAGGGTACACTATATAGGCAAGAGGATACACTATATAGGGTACACTATATAGGGAATAGGGTAGACTATATAGGGAATAGAGTACACTATATAGGGTACACTATATAGGGAATAGGGTACACTATATAGGGAATAGGGTACACTATATAGGGAATAGAGTACACTATATAGGGTACACTATATAGGGAATAGAGTACACTATATAGGGTACACTATATAGGGAATAGGGTACACTATATAGGGAATAGAGTACACTATATAGGGTACACTATATAGGGAATAGGGTACACTATATAGGGAATAGGGTACACTATATAGGGAATAGAGTACACTATATAGGGTACACTATATAGGGAATAGGGTACACTATAGGGAATAGGGTACACTATATAGGGAATAGAGTACACTATATAGGGAATAGAGTACACTATATAGGGAATAGAGTACACTGTATAGGGAATAGAGTACACTGTATAGGGAATAGGGAACACTATATAGGGAATAGGGTACACTATATAGGGAATAGAGTACACTATATAGGGAATAGAGTACACTATATAGGGAATAGAGTACACTATATAGGGAATAGAGTACACTATATAGGGAATAGGGTACACTATATAGGGAACACTATATAGGGAATAGGGAACACTATATAGGGAATAGGGTGCCATTTTGAATCAGGGATCCAATAACCTTTCCTCTACAAGTGATTGATCCAAAGCCATCCCCTCTCCTTACCCCCCCCCCCGGTGTGTGTGTGTGTGTGTGTGTTGGTTCAGCGGATGGTGTATCTGACGTAGGGAACCTCCACATCTTCCTCAGTCAGGTCGTTGCAGCACAGCTCAAACACCAGAGCTTTCACATGCTTCCCCAGCTTCTTCTTAGAAACCTTGGTCACAATCTCTGTCATCCTGGAGAGCAGAGGGGAGAGGGGGGAGGAGAGGAGAGGGGGAGGGGAGGGGAGAGGAGGGGGAGGGGAGAGGAGAGAGGGGGAGGAGAGGAGAGAGGGGGAGGGGAGAGGAGAGAGGGGGAGGAGAGGAGAGAGGGGGAGGGGAGAGGAGAGAGGGGAGAGAGGGGGAGGAGAGGAGAGAGGGGGAGGAGAGGAGAGAGGGGGAGGGGAGAGGAGAGAGGAGGGAGGGAGAGGGGGGGGAGGGGAGAGGAGAGAGGGGGAGGGAGAGGGGAGAGGGGGAGGGGGAGGAGAGAGGGAGAGGGGAGAGGAGAGAGGGGGAGGAGAGGGGAGGAGAGAGAGGGGAGGAGAGAGAGGGGGAGGAGAGAGAGGGGGAGGAGAGAGAGGGGGAGGGGAGAGGAGAGAGGAGAGAGGGGAGAGGGGAGAGGAGAGAGGGGAGAGGAGAGAGGGAGAGGAGAGAGGGGGAGGAGAGGAGAGAGGGGAGAGGGGAGAGGAGAGGGGGGAGGGAGAGAGGGGGAGGGAGAGGAGAGAGGAAAGAGGGGGAGGGAGAGGAGAGAGGGGGAGGAGAGAGGGGGAGAGGAGAGAGGGGGAGGGGGAGAGAGGGGAGGGGGAGAGGAGAGAGGGGGAGGGAGAGGAGAGAGGGGAGAGGAGAGAGGAGAGAGGGAGAGGGGAGAGGAGAGAGGGGGAGGAGAGAGGGGAGAGGGAGAGGAGAGAGGGGGAGGGAGAGAGGGGAGAGGGGAGAGGAGAGAGGAAAGAGGGGGAGGGGAGAGGAGAGAGGGGAGAGGGGAGAGGAGAGAGGGGGAGGAGAGAGGGAGAGGGGAGAGGAGAGAGGAAAGAGGGGGAGGGGAGAGGAGAGAGGGGGAGGGAGAGGGAGAGGGGAGAGGAGAGAGGAAAGAGGGGGGGGGAGAGAGAGAGAGGGGGAGGAGAGAGGGGGAGGGGAGAGGAGAGAGGGGGAGGAGAGAGGGGGAGGAGAGAGGGGGAGGGGAGAGGGGGAGGGGAGAGGGGGAGGGGAGGGGGAGGGAGAGGGGGAGGGGGAGGGGAGAGAGGGGAGAAGGAAGATAACATTTAGTTCAGTAAGACCCCAGTCATCTCTGGCAGTTTGAGAAACTTCAGATTCCTCAAGTTAGAAATTCCTGTCATTCCAGTTATTGATTCCAGTTATTGATTGGCAACAAAATATTGAATTGTGTCACATTTCAGACCTTCGGCTTAATTAGGGCAGTAACCCCCTTCGGCTTAATTAGGGCAGTAACCCCCTTCGGCTTAATTAGGGCAGTAACCCCCTTCGGCTTAATTAGGGCAGTAACCCCCTTAATTAGGGCAGTAACCCCTTCGGCTTAATTAGGGCAGTAACCCCCTTCGGCTTAATTAGGGCAGTAACCCCTTCGGCTTAATTAGGGCAGTAACCCCTTCGGCTTAATTAGGGCAGTAACCCCCTTCGGCTTAATTAGGGCAGTAACCCCCTTCGGCTTAATTAGGGCAGTAACCCCCTTCGGCTTAATTAGGGCAGTAACCCCCTTCGGCTTAATTAGGGCAGTAACCCCCTTCGGCTTAATTAGGGCAGTAACCCCTTCGGCTTAATTAGGGCAGTAACCCCTTCGGCTTAATTAGGGCAGTAACCCCCTTCGGCTTAATTAGGGCAGTAACCCCCTTCGGCTTAATTAGGGCAGTAACCCCCTTCGGCTTAATTAGGGCAGTAACCCCCTTCGGCTTAATTAGGGCAGTAACCCCCTTCGGCTTAATTAGGGCAGTAACCCCCTTCGGCTTAATTAGGGCAGTAACCCCCTTCGGCTTAATTAGGGCAGTAACCCCCTTCGGCTTAATTAGGGCAGTAACCCCCTTCGGCTTAATTAGGGCAGTAACCCCCTTCGGCTTAATTAGGGCAGTAACCCCCTTCGGCTTAATTAGGGCAGTAACCCCCTTCGGCTTAATTAGGGCAGTAACCCCCTTCGGCTTAATTAGGGCAGTAACCCCTTCGGCTTAATTAGGGCAGTAACCCCCTTCGGCTTAATTAGGGCAGTAACCCCCTTCGGCTTAATTAGGGCAGTAACCCCCTTCGGCTTAATTAGGGCAGTAACCCCCTTCGGCTTAATTAGGGCAGTAACCCCCTTCGGCTTAATTAGGGCAGTAACACGGCCTGTCCCCTAGAGCGGCACGCCGGGTGCCGTTTCTAGGGGACACGCCGGGTGCCGTTTCTAGGGGACAGGCCGGGTGCCGTTTCTAGGGGACAGGCCGGGTGCCGTTTCTAGGGGACAGGCCGGGTGCCGTTTCTAGGGGACAGGCCGGGTGCCGTTTCTAGGGGACAGGCCGGGTGCCGTTTCTAGGGGACAGGCCGGGTGCCGTTTCTAGGGGACAGGCCGGGTGCCGTTTCTAGGGGACAGGCCGGGTGCCGTTTCTAGGGGACAGGCCGGGTGCCGTTTCTAGGGGACAGGCCGGGTGCCGTTTCTAGGGGACAGGCCGGGTGCCGTTTCTAGGGGACAGGCCGGGTGCCGTTTCTAGGGGACAGGCCGGGTGCCGTTTCTAGGGGACAGGCCGGGTGCCGTTTCAGGGGACAGGCCGGGTGTCGTGACGGGGTCAGTTCTAGACGTGACGGGGTCAGTTCTAGACGTGACGGGGTCAGTTCTAGACGTGACGGGGTCAGTTCTAGACGTGACGGGGTCAGTTCTAGACGGACGGGGTCAGTTCTAGACGTGCGGGGTCAGTTCTAGACGTGACGGGTCAGTTCTAGACGTGACGGGGTCAGTTCTAGACGTGACGGGGTCAGTTCTAGACGTGACGGGGTCAGTTCTAGACGTGACGGGGTCAGTTCTAGACGGACGGGGTCAGTTCTAGACGTGACGGGGTCAGTTCTAGACGTGACAGGACGGGGTCAGTTCTAGACGTGACAGGACGGGGTCAGTTCTAGACGTGACAGGGTCAGTTCTAGACGTGACAGGGTCAGTTCTAGACGTGACAGGGTCAGTTCTAGACGTGACAGGGTCAGTTCTAGACGTGACAGGGTCAGTTCTAGACGTGACAGGGTCAGTTCTAGACGTGACAGGGTCAGTTCTAGACGTGACAGGGTCAGTTCTAGACGTGACAGGGGTCAGTTCTAGGCGTGACAGGGTCAGTTCTAGACGTGACAGGGTCAGTTCTAGACGTGACAGGGTCAGTTCTAGACGTGACAGGGTCAGTTCTAGACGTGACAGGGTCAGTTCTAGACGTGACGGGGTCAGTTCTAGACGTGACGGGGTCAGTTCTAGACGTGACGGGGTCAGTTCTAGACGTGACGGGGTCAGTTCTAGGCGTGACGGGGTCAGTTCTAGACGTGACGGGGTCAGTTCTAGACGTGACGGGGTCAGTTCTAGACGTGACTGGGTCAGTTCTAGACGTGACGGGGTCAGTTCTAGACGTGACGGGGTCAGTTCTAGACGTGACGGGGTCAGTTCTAGACGGGTCACGTGACGGGGTCAGTTCTAGACAGGACGGGGTCAGTTCTAGACATGACGGGGTCAGTTCTAGACGTGACAGGACGGGGTCAGTTCTAGACGTGACAGGGTCAGTTCTAGACGTGACAGGGTCAGTTCTAGACGTGACAGGGTCAGTTCTAGACGTGACAGGGTCAGTTCTAGACGTGACAGGGTCAGTTCTAGACGTGACAGGGTCAGTTCTAGACGTGACAGGGTCAGTTCTAGACGTGACAGGGTCAGTTCTAGACGTGACAGGGTCAGTTCTAGACGTGACAGGGTCAGTTCTAGACGTGACAGGGTCAGTTCTAGACGTGACAGGGTCAGTTCTAGACGTGACAGGGTCAGTTCTAGACGTGACAGGGTCAGTTCTAGACGTGACAGGGTCAGTTCTAGACGTGACAGGGTCAGTTCTAGACGTGACAGGGTCAGTTCTAGACGTGACAGGGTCAGTTCTAGACGTGACAGGGTCAGTTCTAGACGTGACAGGGTCAGTTCTAGACGTGACAGGGTCAGTTCTAGACGTGACAGGGTCAGTTCTAGACGTGACAGGGTCAGTTCTAGACGTGACAGGGTCAGTTCTAGACGTGACAGGGTCAGTTCTAGACGTGACAGGGTCAGTTCTAGACGTGACAGGGTCAGTTCTAGACGTGACAGGGTCAGTTCTAGACGTGACAGGGTCAGTTCTAGACGTGACAGGGTCAGTTCTAGACGTGACAGGGTCAGTTCTAGACGTGACAGGGTCAGTTCTAGACGTGACAGGGTCAGTTCTAGACGTGACAGGGTCAGTTCTAGACGTGACAGGGTCAGTTCTAGACGTGACAGGGTCAGTTCTAGACGTGACAGGGTCAGTTCTAGACGTGACAGGGTCAGTTCTAGACGTGACAGGGTCAGTTCTAGACGTGACAGGGTCAGGGTCAGGGTCAGTTCTAGACGTGACAGGGTCAGTTCTAGACGTGACAGGGTCAGTTCTAGACGTGACAGGGTCAGTTCTAGACGTGACAGGGTCAGTTCTAGACGTGACAGGGTCAGTTCTAGACGTGACAGGGTCAGTTCTAGACGTGACAGGGTCAGTTCTAGACGTGACAGGGTCAGTTCTAGACGTGACAGGGTCAGTTCTAGACGTGACAGGGTCAGTTCTAGACGTGACAGGGTCAGTTCTAGACGTGACAGGGTCAGTTCTAGACGTGACAGGGTCAGTTCTAGCGTGACAGGGTCAGTTCTAGACGTGACAGGGTCAGTTCTAGACGTGACAGGGTCAGTTCTAGACGTGACAGGGTCAGTTCTAGACGTGACAGGGTCAGTTCTAGACGTGACAGGGTCAGTTCTAGACGTGACAGGGTCAGTTCTAGACGTGACAGGGTCAGTTCTGGACGTGACAGGGTCAGTTCTGGACATGACAGGACAGGGTCAGTTCTACACGTGACAGGACAGGGTCAGTTCTGGACATGACAGGACAGGGTCAGTTCTGGACATGACAGGACAGGGTCAGTTCTGGACATGACAGGACAGGGTTAGCAGTGACTCACGGTAACAGCAGCCTCTCCTTGAGTTTAGCTGCAGGCATGAAGAAGGAGTAGAGCATGGAGACTCCCTGAGACAGCATGGTGATCTCCAACTGATGCTCATTCTACAGGGGAGACAGAGAGGAGGAAGACAGCAGGGTGAGAGGAGGAAGAGCACCGAGACAGCAGGGTGAGAGGAGGAAGAGCACGGAGACAGCAGGGTGAGAGGAGTAGAGCACGGAGACAGCAGGGTGAGAGGAGTAGAGCATGGAGACAGCAGGGTGAGAGGAGTAGAGCATGGAGACAGCAGGGTGAGAGGAGTAGAGCATGGAGACAGCAGGGTGAGAGGAGTAGAGCATGGAGACAGCAGGGTGAGAGGAGTAGAGCATGGAGACAGCAGGGTGAGAGGAGTAGAGCATGGAGACAGCAGGGTGAGAGGAGTAGAGCATGGAGACAGCAGGGTGAGAGGAGTAGAGCATGGAGACAGCAGGGTGAGAGGAGTAGAGCATGGAGACAGCAGGGTGAGAGGAGTAGAGCATGGAGACAGCAGGGTGAGAGGAGTAGAGCATGGAGACAGCAGGGTGAGAGGAGTAGAGCATGGAGACAGCAGGGTGAGAGGAGTAGAGCATGGAGACAGCAGGGTGAGAGGAGTAGAGCATGGAGACTCCCTGAGACAGCATGGTGATCTCCAACTGATGCTCATTCTACAGGGGAAGGAAAGACTAAATGTTATAGAAACCAATAATGAACTTAAGCTCAGCACAGAGACTCAGCACAGAGACTCAGCACAGAGACTCAGCACAGAGACTCAGCACAGAGACTCAGCACAGAGACTCAGCACAGAGACTCAGCACAGAGACTCAGTACCTTGAAGTAGTCCAGGAACTGTCGAAGGGTCATCTCCTCTCCATTGGCCTGCAGACCCTTCACCTCAAAACGATCCCACAGAGACCAGTCAATCTCATAGTACTATGGAGGGAGGGAGAGGAGATGGGGAGGCAGAGAGAGAAAGATGGGGAGGCAGAGAGAGAAAGAGATGGGGAGAGAGGGGGAGGCAGAGAGAGAAAGAGATGGGGAGAGAAGGGGAGGCAGAGAGAGAAAGATGGGGAGGCAGAGAGAGAAAGATGGGGAGGCAGAGAGAGAAAGATGGGGAGGCAGAGAGAGAAAGATGGGGAGGCAGAGAGAGAAAGATGGGGAGAGAGGGGGAGGCAGAGAGAGAAAGAGATGGGGAGAGAGGGGGAGGCAGAGAGAGAAAGAGATGGGGAGAGAGGGGGAGGCAGAGAGAGAAAGAGATGGGGAGAGAGGGGGAGGCAGAGAGAGAAAGAGATGGGGAGAGAGGGGGAGGCAGAGAGAGAAAGAGATGGGGAGAGAAGGGGAGGCAGAGAGAGAAAGATGGGGAGGCAGAGAGAGAAAGATGGGGAGGCAGAGAGAAAGAGATGGGGAGAGAGGGGGAGGCAGAGAGAGAAAGAGATGGGGAGAGAGGGGGAGGCAGAGAGAGAAAGAGATGGGGAGAGAGGGGGAGGCAGAGAGAGAAAGAGATGGGGAGAGAGGGGGAGGCAGAGAGAGAAAGAGATGGGGAGAGAGGGGGAGGCAGAGAGAGAAAGAGATGGGGAGAGAGGGGGAGGCAGAGAGAGAAAGAGATGGGGAGAGAGGGGGAGGCAGAGAGAGAAAGAGATGGGGAGAGAGGGGGAGGCAGAGAGAGAAAGAGATGGGGAGAGAGGGGGAGGCAGAGAGAGAAAGAGATGGGGAGAAAGGGGGAGGCAGAGAGAGAAAGAGATGGGGAGAAAGGGGGAGGCAGAGAAAGAAAGAGATGGGGAGAGAAGGGGAGGTAGAGAAAGAAAGAGATGGGGAGAGAAGGGGAGGTAGAGAGAGAAAGAGATGGGGAGAGAAGGGGAGGTAGAGAGAGAAAGAGATGGGGAGAGAGGGGGAGGCAGAGAGAGAAAGAGATGGGGAGAGAGGGGGAGGCAGAGAGAGAAAGAGATGGGGAGAGAGGGGGAGGCAGAGAGAGAAAGAGATGGATGGGGAGAGAAAAGTGTGGGGACAGAAGAATCTGTTAGAGGTACAGACAAACACTAAATGAAAAGCCCGGGCCTAACACAAAGACCTGACACCTAGTTGTGAAATGTCCCCTTGATACTGCTCAGTGTTCTGATCCAGGGGATTCAGCCACATTTCTCTCTGAGTATTGGGCCGGAACATACTTTACCAAAATATAAACGCAACATGCTACAATTTCAAAAGGTTTACTGAGTTACAGTTCATATAAGGAAATCAGTCAATTGAAATAAACGAACTCGGCCCTAATCTATGGATTTCACATGACTGGGCAGGGGTGCATCCACTGGGGAGCCAGGCACAGCCAATCAGAATGAGTTTATCCCCAGGGCTTTACTACAGACAGAAACACCCTCCACCACCCGATCCCGCAGGTGAAGAAGCCGGATGAGGAGGTCCTGGGTTGGCATGGTTACACGTGGTCTGTGGTTGTGAGGCCGGGCGGACGTACTGGGAGAGAAATGACCATTCAATTCCCTGGCAACTGCTCTGGTGGACATTCCTGCAGTCAGAATGCCAATTGCACACTCCCTCAGAACTTGAGACATCTGTGGCATTGTGTTGTGTGACAAAACTGCACATTTTAGAGTGGCCTTTCATTGTTCCCAGCACAAGGTGCACCTGTGTAATGATCATGCCGGGACCAACATTTGACATGTTTTGTTTATATTTCAGTTCAGTTCTAAATCATTTGTACTCTGCAATTGACCGCGAACTTTGATTACATTGGAATACCTTCCCATATAACTATATTTATAAGTGGGAATTAAATCAAATGAGAAAAATCACCCCCGGGCCATCTACTGGGGAGCCTAGACAGTCACACACATACCCTCTGAACAGACCCCCTCCCTCCCGATTCCAACCCTACCTTGTGGCTGGGAGCAGAGACGGGTTCTGTACCTTGTGGCTGGGAGCAGAGACGGGTTCTGTACCTTGTGGCTGGGAGCAGAGACGGGTTCTGTACCTTGTGGCTGGGAGCAGAGACGGGTTCTGTACCTTGTGGCTGGGAGCAGAGACGGGTTCTGTACCTTGTGGCTGGGAGCAGAGACGGGTTCTGTACCTTGTGGCTGGGAGCAGAGACGGGTTCTGTACCTTGTGGCTGGGAGCAGAGACGGGTTCTGTACCTTGTGGCTGGGAGCAGAGACGGGTTCTGTACCTTGTGGCTGGGAGCAGAGACGGGTTCTGTACCTTGTGGCTGGGAGCAGAGACGGGTTCTGTACCTTGTGGCTGGGAGCAGAGACGGGTTCTGTACCTTGTGGCTGGGAGCAGAGACGGGTTCTGTACCTTGTGGCTGGGAGCAGAGACGGGTTCTGTACCTTGTGGCTGGGAGCAGAGACGGGTTCTGTACCTTGTGGCTGGGAGCAGAGACGGGTTCTGTACCTTGTGGCTGGGAGCAGAGACGGGTTCTGTACCTTGTGGCTGGGAGCAGAGATGGGTTCTGTACCTTGTGGCTGGGAGCAGAGATGGGTTCTGTACCTTGTGGCTGGGAGCAGAGATGGGTTCTGAGAAGGTGAAGAACGGCAGCGCCAGGTTCATGAAGCCGTTCTTAAACGACTCCACCTTCTTGTGTCCCTGAACGATCTTGATGAGCTCCAGACAGACCAGACCTACGACTGCTGCTGTGGTGGTCGCTATCGCAGGAATGATCTTCCCAGCTATCAGCTTACTCTGGGGACAGAGAGAGAGAGAGTCACAGAGAGCAAGACCGCAAACGAGCCAGAGAGAGCCAGTCACAGAGAGCAAGACCGCAAACGAGCCAGAGAGAGCCAGTCACAGAGAGCAAGACCGCAAACGAGCCAGAGAGAGCCAGTCACAGAGAGCAAGACCGCAAACGAGCCAGAGAGAGCCAGTCACAGAGCAAGACAGCAAACGAGCCAGAGAGAGCCAGTCACAGAGCAAGACAGCAAACGAGCCAGAGAGAGCCAGTCACAGAGCAAGACAGCAAACGAGCCAGAGCCACCGGGACAGCGATACGAGCCAGAGAGAGCCAGAGTCACAGAGAGCAAGACAGCGATACGAGCCAGAGTCACAGAGAGCAAGACAGCAAACGAGCCAGAGAGAGCCAGAGTCACAGAGTGCAAGACAGCGAACGAGCCAGAGTCACAGAGAGCAAGACAGCAAACGAGCCAGAGAGAGCCAGAGTCCCAGAGAGCAAGACAGCAAACGAGCCAGAGAGAGCCAGAGTCACAGAGAGCAAGACAGCAAACGAGCCAGAGAGAGCCAGAGTCCCAGAGAGCAAGACAGCGATACGAGCCAGAGTCACAGAGAGCAAGACAGCGATACGAGCCAGAGTCAGAGAGAGAGCCACCGGGACAGCGAACGAGCCAGACTCAGAGAGAGAGCCACCGGGACAGCGAACGAGCCAGAGCCACCGGGACAGCGATACGAGCCAGAGTGCGCCACCGGGACAGCGATACGAGCCAGAGTGCGCCACCGGGACAGCGATACGAGCCAGAGTGCGCCACCGGGACAGCGATACGAGCCAGAGTCAGAGAGCCACCGGGACAGCGATACGAGCCAGAGTCAGAGAGCCACCGGGACAGCGAGAGCAACAGTGTGCATGTACACACCTTGTGTCTGTCTGCAGGGGGAATGTTGTAGTTTTCTGCTCTCAGGTTGGAAGCAGCCACAATGAAGTCCATGTGGAAGTTAGAGTCATCATCCTGGAACACACAGAACACACAGAGTCATCATCCTGGAACACACAGAGTCATCATCCTGGAACACACAGAACACACAGAGTCATCATCCTGGAACACACAGAACACACAGAGTCATCATCCTGGAATACACAGAACACACAGAGTCATCATCCTGGAACACACAGAACACACAGAGTCATCATCCTGGAACACACAGAGTCATCATCCTGGAACACACAGAACACACAGAGTCATCATCCTGGAACACACAGAACACACAGAGTCATCATCCTGGAACACACAGAGTCAGCATCCTGGAACACACAGAACACACAGAGTCATCATCAAAGAGGGGGGGTAGAGTAAAAGAGAGGGGGTAGAGTAAAGAGAGAGAGGGGGTAGAGTAAGAGAGAGGGGGTAGAGTAAAGAGAGAGGGGGTAGAGTAAAGAGAGAGGGGGGTAGAGTAAAGAGAGAGGGGGTAGAGTAAAGAGAGAGGGGGTAGAGTAGAGAGAGAGGGGGTAAAAGAGAGGGGGGCAGAGTAAAGAGAGAGAGTGGGAGTAGAGTAAAGAGAGAGAGGGGGTAGAGTAGAGAGAGAGGGGGGTAGAGTAAGAGAGAGGGGGGTAGAGTAAAAGAGAGAGGGGGGTAGAGTAAAGAGAGAGGGGGGTAGAGTAAAGAGAGAGGGGGTAGAGTAAAGAGAGAGGGGGTAGAGTAAAAGAGAGAGGGGGTAGAGTAAAGAGAGAGGGGGTAAAGAGAGGGGGCAGAGTAAAAGAGAGAGTGGGAGTAGAGTAAAGAGAGAGAGGGGGTAGAGTAGAGAGAGAGGGGGGTAGAGTAAAGAGAGAGGGGGTAGAGTAAAGAGAGAGAGGGGGTAGAGTAAAGAGAGAGGGGGTAGAGTAAAGAGAGAGGGGGGTAGAGTAAGAGAGAGGGGGTAGAGTAAGAGAGAGAGGGGGTAGAGTAAGAGAGAGAGGGGTAGAGTAAAGAGAGAGAGGGGGTAGAGTAAAGAGAGAGAGGGGGTAGAGTAAAGAGAGAGAGGGGGTAGAGTAAAGAGAGAGAGGGGGTAGAGTAAAGAGAGAGGGGGGTAGAGTATAGAGAGAGAGGGGGTAGAGTAAAGAGAGAGAGGGGGTTAGAGTAAAAAGAGAGAGGGGGTTAGAGTAAAGAGAGAGAGGGGGTAGAGTAAAGAGAGAGAGGGGGGTAGAGTAAAGAAAGAGAGGGTGTGGGTAGAGTAAAGAGAGAGAGGGTGTGGGTAGAGTAATGAGAGAGAGGGTGGGTAGAGTAAAGAGAGAGAGGGTGGGTAGAGTAAAGAGAGAGGGAGGTAGAGTAAAGAGAGAGGGGGGTAGAGTAAAGAGAGGGGTGTAGAGTAAAAGAGAGGGGGTAGAGTAAAGAGAGAGAGGGGGTAGAGTAAAGAGAGAGAGGGGGTAAGTAAAGAGAGAGAAGGGGGTAAGTAAAGAGAGAGAAGGGGGTAAGTAAAGAGAGAGAAGGGGGTAAGTAAGAGAGAGAAGGGGGTAAGTAAAAAGAGAGAGAGGGAGGGAGGTAAAGGGAGAGAGGGGTAAGTAAAGAGAGAGAGGGGGTAGAGTAAAGAGAGAGAGGGAGGGGTAGAGTAAAGAGAGAGAGGGAGGGAGGTAAAGGGAGAGAGGGGTAAGTAAAGAGAGAGAGAGAGAGAGGGGGTAGAGTAAAGAGAGAGAGGGAGGGAGGTAAAGGGAGAGAGGGAGGGGTAGAGTAAAGAGAGAGAGGGGGTAAGTAAAGAGAGAGAGGGAGGGAGGTAAAGGGAGAGAGGGGAGGGAGGTAAAGGGAGAGAGGGGGGTAGAGTAAAGAGAGAGAGGGAGGTAAAGAGAGAGAGGGAGGTAAAGGGAGAGAGGGGGGTAGAGTAAAGGGAGAGAGGGGGTAGAGTAAAGGGAGAGAGGGGGTTAGAGTAAAGAGAGAGAGGGAGGGAGGTAAAGGGAGAAATCTCTACCTTCTCAAAGTCGATGGCAGTGAGTTTAAAGTGAGAAGAAGCTTCCGGTCCAGGCAGCAGAGTCTTCAGTTCCTCCAGCCTGTTGTCATCTACACACACACACACACACACACAGCCCCCAGACACACCCCCAGACCCAGACACACCCCCAGACCCAGACACACCCCCAGACCCAGACACACCCCCAGACCCACCCCCAGACCCACCCCCCAGACCCAGACACACCCCCAGACCCAGACACACCCCCAGACCCAGACACACCCCCAGACCCAGACACACCCCCAGACCCAGACACACCCCCAGACCCAGACACACCCCCAGACCCAGACACACCCCCCAGACCCAGACACACCCCCAGACCCAGACACACCCCCCAGACCCAGACACACCCCCAGACCCAGACACAACCCCCAGACCCAGACACAACCCCCAGACCCAGACACAACCCCCAGACCCAGACACAACCCCCAGACCCAGACACAACCCCCAGACCCAGACACAACCCCCAGACCCAGACACAACCCCCAGACCCAGACACAACCCCCAGACCCAGACACAACCCCCAGACCCAGACACACATCCCAAAGACATTCCCACCAGAGAGAGAGAGAGAGACACACAGCTGTTAGTCCGACAGTGTCCATTGGCTGACAGACAGGGGAAAAGGCCAATGAGACAGGGGCATGTTGTAAAATCATCTCACGTGGCCGGTGGCGAGAGGTGGGACCTGTCTTGTTAGTTTTTTCTGATGAAACACAATAAACATACTCTGATCATAACTGGGATTCTTCCATCTCATTTAATTCAACACAAGTCCTTCTTCCATCCAGTCTGTGGAAGGCTTTCATTCTGTGGCAAATGCAGAAATAACAGATGTCCCATTTCTAGAGGCTTTCTTAGTTCTACACGCTCCTGCACTCTGCTGCGATGGCTGGGTTAGTTCTACGCGTTCCTGCACTCTGCTGCGATGGCTGGGTTAGTTCTACGCGCTCCTGCACTCTGCTGCGATGGCTGGGTTAGTTCTACACGCTCCTGCACTCTGCTGCGATGGCTGGGTTAGTTCTACACGCTCCTGCACTCTGCTGCGATGGCTGGGTTAGTTCTACACGCTCCTGCACTCTGCTGCGATGGCTGGGTTAGTTCTACACGCTCCTGCACTCTGCTGCGATGGCTGGGTTAGTTCTACACGCTCCTGCACTCTGCTGCGATGGCTGGGTTAGTTCTACACGCTCCTGCAGACTCTGCTGCGATGGCTGGGTTAGTTCTACACGCTCCTGCAGACTCTGCTGCGATGGCTGGGTTAGTTCTACACGCTCCTGCAGACTCTGCTGCGATGGCTGGGTTAGTTCTACACGCTCCTGCAGACTCTGCTGCGATGGCTGGGTTAGTTCTACACGCTCCTGCAGACTCTGCTGCGATGGCTGGGTTAGTTCTACACGCTCCTGCAGACTCTGCTGCGATGGCTGGGTTAGTTCTACACGCTCCTGCAGACTCTGCTGCGATGGCTGGGTTAGTTCTACACGCTCCTGCAGACTCTGCTGCGATGGCTGGGTTAGTTCTACACGCTCCTGCAGACTCTGCTGCGATGGCTGGGTTAGTTCTACACACTCCTGCACTCTGCTGCGATGGCTGGGTAAGTTCTACACGCTCCCGCACTCTGCTGCGATGGCTGGGTTAGTTCTACACGCTCCTGCACTCTGCTGCGATGGCTGGGTTAGTTCTACACGCTCCTGCACTCTGCTGCGATGGCTGGGTTAGTTCTACATGCTCCTGCACTCTGCTGCGATGGCTTTCTTAGTTCTACACGCTCCTGCACTCTGCTGCGATGGCTGGGTTAGTTCTACACCCTCCTGCACTCTGCTGCGATGGCTGGGTTAGTTCTACACGCTCCTGCACTCTGCTGCGATGGCTGGGTTAGTTCTACACGCTCCTGCACTCTGCTGCGATGGCTGGGTTAGTTCTACACGCTCCTGCAAACTGCTGCGATGGCTTTCTTAGTTCTACACGCTCCTGCACTCTGCGATGGCTGGGTTAGTTCTACACGCTCCTGCACTCTGCTGCGATGGCTTTCTTAGTTCTACACCCAATATATGTATAAATAAATGACCTATATAAATGTAAAAGCCCTCTCCCTCACCGACGTTGACGTTGGCGCTCTGCAGCTCCTGGTCGGAGACGTGGATCTTGACCCCTGACCTGGGGACGAAGGTGGGCACCGATAGGCTGTCCAGGATCTTAGCCACTGCGACACGGTCGGTAGAGCCCTGCATGCCGTACGACTGGGCAAATAAGTTGGCTCCTGACATCACATAGTCCATATGGAGTTGCTAGAGAGAGAGAGAGAGGATGTATGAGGGAGAGGACAGGAGGGGGGGGAAGGGGCTAGGGTAGAGGGGTATGGTAATAGATAGGGAGGACAGGTGGGGCTAGGGTAGGGGGTAAGGTAATAGATAGGGAGGACAGGTGGGGCTAGGGTAGGGGGTAAGGTAATAGATAGGGAGGACAGGTGGGGCTAGGGTAGAGGGGTATGGTAATAGATAGGGAGGACAGGGGGAGGTTAGGAGGGGTATGGTAATAGATAGGGAGGACAGGAGGGGGAGAAGGGGCTAGGGTAGAGGGGTATGGTAATAGATAGGGAGGACAGGAGGGGAGAAGGGGCTAGGGTAGAGGGTTAAGGTAATAGATAGGGAGGACAGGAGGGGGAGAAGGGGCTAGGGTAGAGGGGTATGGTAATAGATAGGGAGGACAGGTGGGGCTAGGGTAGAGGGGTAAGGTAATAGATAGGGAGGACAGGGGGAGGTTAGGAGGGGCATGGTAATAGATAGGGAGGACAGGAGGGGAGAAGGGGCTAGGGTAGAGGGGTATGGTAATAGATAGGGAGGACAGGAGGGGGAGAAGGGGCTAGGGTAGAGGGGTATGGTAATAGATAGGGAGGACAGGAGGGGGAGAAGGGGCTAGGATAGGGGGTAAAGTAATAGATAGGGAGGACAGGAGGGGGAGAAGGGGCTAGGGTAGAGGGGTATGGTAATAGATAGGGAGGACAGGTGGGGCTAGGGTAGGGGGTAAGGTAATAGATAGGGAGGACAGGTGGGGCTAGGGTAGGGGGTAAGGTAATAGATAGGGAGGACAGGTGGGGCTAGGGTAGAGGGGTATGGTAATAGATAGGGAGGACAGGGGGAGGTTAGGAGGGGCTAGGGTAGAGGGGTATGGTAATAGATAGGGAGGACAGGAGGGGGAGAAGGGGCTAGGGTAGAGGGGTATGGTAATAGATAGGGAGGACAGGAGGGGGAGAAGGGGCTAGGGTAGAGGGTTAAGGTAATAGATAGGGAGGACAGGAGGGGAGAAGGGGCTAGGGTAGAGGGGTATGGTAATAGATAGGGAGGACAGGTGGGGCTAGGGTAGAGGGGTAAGGTAATAGATAGGGAGGACAGGGGGGAGGTTAGGAGGGGCATGGTAATAGATAGGGAGGACAGGAGGGGGAGAAGGGGCTAGGGTAGAGGGGTATGGTAATAGATAGGGAGGACAGGAGGGGGAGAAGGGGCTAGGGTAGAGGGGTATGGTAATAGATAGGGAGGTTAGGAGGGGCTAGGGTAGGGGGTAAGGTAATAGATAGGGAGGACAGGGGGGCTAGGGTAGGGGGTAAGGTAAATAGATAGGGAGGACAGGAGGGGGAGAAGGGGCTAGGATAGGGGGTAAAGTAATAGATAGGGAGGACAGGAGGGGGAGAAGGGGCTAGGGTAGAGGGGTATGGTAATAGATAGGGAGGACAGGAGGGGGGGAGAAGGGGCTAGGGTAGAGGGGTAAGGTAATAGATAGGGAGGACAGGAGGGGGAGAAGGGGCTAGGGTAGAGGGGTATGGTAATAGATAGGGAGGACAGGAGGGGGAGAAGGGGCTAGGGTAGAGGGGTAAGGTAATAGATAGGGAGGACAGGTGGGGCTAGGGTAGAGGGGTAAGGTAATAGATAGGGAGGACAGGAGGGGGAGAAGGGGCTAGGGTAGAGGGGTAAGGTAATAGATAGCGAGGACAGGAGGGGGGGAGAAGGGGCTAGTGTAGAGGGGTAAGGTAATAGATAGGGAGGACAGAAGGGGGAGAAGGGGCTAGGGTAGGGGGTAAGGTATTAGATAGGGAGGTTAGGAGGGGCTAGGGTAGGGGCGTAAGGTAATAGATAGGGAGGACAGGGGGGTAAGGGGCTAGGGTAGGGGGTAAGGTAATAGATAGGGAGGACAGGAGGGGAGGTTAGGAGGGGTATGGTAATAGATAGGGAGGACAGGGGGGGCTAGGGTAGGGGGTAAGGTAATAGATAGGGAGGACAGAAGGGGGAGAAGGGGCTAGGGTAGAGGGGTATGGTAATTGATAGGGAGGTTAGGAGGGGGGAGAAGGGGCTAGGGTAGAGGGGTAAGGTAATAGATAGGGAGGACAGGGGGGCTAGGGTAGGGGGTAAGGTAATAGATAGGGAGGACAGAAGGGGGAGAAGGGGCTAGGGTAGAGGGGTAAGGTAATAGATAGGGAGGACAGAAGGGGGAGAAGGGGCTAGGGTAGAGGGGTAAGGTAATAGATAGGGAGGACAGGAGGGGGGGGGGGCTAGGGTAGAGGGGTAAGGTAAGAGATAGGGAGGACAGGGGGGGAGAAGAAAGGACTCACATTGCTGGTGCTGAACTCCAGAGGGTGAGGACATCTCTTTGGACCGGACCAGAAGGGGGCGCCAGAGCTGGTCAGCTGAGAAAGGAGAGAGAGAAAGTGGTGGAGAGAGAAAGAGAAAGTAGGGTTAGAGATAGTCAAACATGTTAAGTGTATGACTGTACCACCAGTTTGTGTATCAACAATCAGAGCACAAAACATTAAGAACACCTTCCTAACACTGAGTTTTTGCTCTCAGAACAGCGTAAATTCATCACTGTGCTGTTGAGCGTGAAAAAGCCAGCAGCGTTGCAGTTCTTAACTTCTTTGGAACTGGGGGGCAGTATTGAGTAGCTTGGATGAATAAGGTGCCCAGAGTAAACTTCCTGCTACTCAGGCCCAAAAGCTAGAATACGCATATAGTAGATTTGGATAGAAAACTCTGAAGTTTCTGAAACTGTTTGAATGATGTCTGTGAGTATAACAGAACTCATATGGCAGGCAAAAACCTGAGAAGAAGTCCAACCAGGAAGTGGGAAATCTGAGGTTTGTAGTTTTTCAAGTCTTTGCCTATCCAATACACAGTGTCTATGGGGTCATATTGCACTTCCTAAGGCTTCCACTAGATGTCAACAGTCTGGCAGAATGCCATGAGCTCAGCCAGGCGCCCGGCCGTGAGAGGTAGCTGCGTTCCTTTTCATTTCTAAAGTCAAAGGAATTGTCCGGTTGAAACATTATTGAAGATGGATGATAAAAACATCCTAAAGATTGATTCTATACATTGTTTGACATGTCTCTACGAATTGCAATATGACTTTCGTCTGAACTATTTGCTTGCGCATTGTGCATTTGGCTTACTGGGCTAAACTCGAACAAAAAGGAGGTATTTGAACATAAATAATGGACTTTATCGAACAAAACAAACATTTATTGTGGAACTGGGATTCCTGGGAGTGCATTCCGATGAAGATCATCAAAGGTAAGGGAATATTTATAACGCTATTTCTGAGTTTTGTGACACCTCTCCTTTGGAAAATGGCTATGTTTTTCTGTGGCTAGGCGCTGACCTAACATAATTGCACGGTGTGCTTTCGCCGTAAAGCCTTTTTGAAATCAGACACTGTGGCTGGATTAACGAGAAGTTTATCTTTAAAATGGTGTATAATCCTTGTACATTTGAGTAAAAAAAAAATGTTTTGAATTTGGCCACTGCAATTTTACTGGCTGTTGGCAAGGTGGGACGCTAGTGAAGAAGTTAACAAACCAGTGTGCCTGGCACCTACTACCATACCCTGTTCAAAAGGCACATTAGTCTTGTCTTGCCCATTCATCTTCTGTCTCAATTGTCTCAAGGCTTAAAAATCCTTCTTTAACCTGTCTCCTTCATCTACACTGATTTAAAATGGGTTTTAACAAGTTTAACATCAATAAGGCATCATAGCTTTCACCTGGTCAGTCTATGTCATGGAATGAGGAGGTGTTCCTAATGTTCTGTATTCTCGGTGTGTGTGTGTTCTATACACCTGTTCTGGGGGGAAGTTGTGCAGTAGCTGATGGATGTTGTTGCTGTACTGGCACTGCCAGTGGTGGCGAGCCCAGGTGACACAGTCGGCCCAGCTGCGAGGGCAGTCGATCACCAAACTCTTATAGACGGCCTCCAACACTTCTAGAGGTTGGGCTCCAGGCAGCTTCAGGGTCCTCTCCAGGAACTTAGCATCTCTGGATCATAAAACATCAATTTAGAAGAGCACCAGCTAGGAGCCTTCAACTTAGAAGAGCACCAGCTAGGAGCCTTCAACTTAGAAGAGCACCAGCTAGGAGCCTTCAACTTAGAAGAGCACCAGCTAGGAGCCTTCAACTTAGAAGAGCACCAGCTAGGAGCCTTCAACTTAGAAGAGCACCAGCTAGGAGCCTTCAACTTAGAAGAGCACCAGCTAGGAGCCTTCAACTTAGAAGAGCACCAGCAACAGTGGCTTGCGAAAGTATTCACCCCCCTTGTAATTTTGATCTATTTTGTTGCCTTACAACCTGGAATTAAAATAGATTTTTGGGGGGTTTGTATCATTTGATTTACACAACATTCCTACCACTTTGAAGATGCCAAATATTTTTGTATTGTGAAACAAACTAATAAGACACAAATATAGAAAACTTTAGCATGTAAAACTATTCACCCCCCCAAAGTCAATACTTTGTAGAGCAACCTTTTACAGCAATTACAGCTGCAAGCCTCTTGGGGCATGTCTCTACAAGCTTGGTACATCTAGCCACTGGGATGTTTGCCCATTCTTCAAGGCAAAACTGCTCCTTCAAGTTGGATGGGTTCCGCTGGTGAACAGCAATCTTTAAGTCATACCACAGATTCTCAATTGGATTGAGGTCTGGGCTTTGACTAGGCCATTCCAAGACATTTAAATGTTTCCCCTTAAACCACTCGAGTGTTGCTTTAGCAGTATGCTTAGGACCATTGTCCTGCTGGAAGGTGAACCTAATAATAATAATAATAATAACCTCCATCCCAGTCTCAAGAATTTCCCTGTATTTAGCGCCATCCATCAATCCTTCAATTCTGACCAGTTTCCCAGTCCCTGCAGATGACAAACATGCTACCACCACCATGCTTCACTGTGGGGATGGTGTTCTCGGGGTGATGAGAGATGTTGGGTTTGTGCCAGACAGTGTTTTCCTTGATGGCCAAAAAGCGACATTTTTGTCTCATCTGACCAGAGTACCTGCTTTCATATGTTTGGGGAGTCTCGGTGGTGGTTCATTTCTTTACTATCAAATGAGATAAACGTATCACACAAGTCAGAGTTATACTTACACTAAATCTTTTATCACTTATTAATAAGGGAGCAAGTCAATACAACACAAACATAAAGTGAATCGATTTGAGTTGTCTACGATAATGATGGCTGGTCGGCGAATTACGATCAGATGATTTGTTGAGAGCCCCGAGACAAAATTACAAACGTATTTTATAGCCAAGATTACACCCCTTTCAACCTACATGACGAACAGATGTATAGAATGTGACACAGAGTTAAGATGTGTATGAAAGATACTGTCTGCTGTGTCAACAGTTATGTTTCATTGTTCAGACCAGGGTCTGGCCCTCTCTTCCCTGGTACCCATATAGAACAGAAGCATTAACTCATGCTCCAGTTTCATCACCCAAAAGACATCATAAATCTCCAGTCAGCGTTCTCTCCCAGAGGCCCAGATGAGCGTCCTAACAACCCCTTATTCTGTTTCATAAAACAGTCATTTTCCACCGTATCTCAAACACCAAATGTGGTTGCTTATTTCTTTCTTTTTTAAATTTTGTACCTTTATTTAACCAGGCAAGTCAGTTAAGAACACATTCTTATTTTCAATGACGGCCTGGGAACAGTGGGTTAACTGCCTGTTCAGGGGCAGAACGACAGCTCGGGGGTTTGAACTCGCAACCTTCCGGTTACTAGTCCAACGCTCTAACCCTGCCGCCCCTCTTTAAGCAATGGCTTTTTTCTGGCCACTCTTCCGTAAAGCCCAGCTCTGTGGAGTGTACGGCTTAAAGTGGTCCTATGGACAGATACTCCAATCTCCGCTGTGGAGCTTTGCAGCTCCTTCAGGGTTATCTTTGGTCTCTTTGTTGCCTCTCTGATTAATACCCTCCTTGCCTGGTCTGTGAGTTTGGTTGGGCAGCCCTCTCTTAGCAGGTTTGTTGTGGTGCCATATTCTTTCCATTTTTTAATAATGGATTTAATGGTGCTCCGTGGGATGATCAAAGTTTCTGATATTTTTTTTATAACCCAACCCTGATCTGTATGGAGAGCTCCTTGCTCTCGGTGGTGCCCGTTGCTCTCGGTGGTGCCCCTTGCTCTCGGTGGTGCCCCTTGCTCTCGGTGGTGCCCCTTGCTCTCGGTGGTGCCCCTTGCTCTCGGTGGTGCCCCTTGCTCTCGGTGGTGCCCCTTGCTCTCGGTGGTGTTGCAGACTCTGGGGCCTTTCAGAACAGGTGTATATATACTGAGATCACATGACAGATCATGTGACACTTAAAGTTCACCTGTGTGCAAAGTAACTAATTGTGTGACTTCTGAAGGTAATTGGTTGCACCAGATCTTATTCATAGTAAAGGGGGTGAATACACAACACTTTTCTATTTAAAGATATATTTTCTTTAAAACAATTTTTTTCATTTCACTTCACCAATTTGGACTATTTTTGTTTATGTCAATGAGATGAAATCCCAATAAAAATCAACTTTAAATTACAGGTTGTAAAGCAACAAAATAGGAGAAACGCCAAGGGGGATGAAATACTGTTGTAAGGCCCTGTATAAGCCTTCAGACAGAAAAGGCCTTTCAAAAGCCTGAGCTGTAGACTTACGTGAGGTACTGCATAGCATTCTCTGACGGCTGTTTAAACAGACCCTCAAACTCATCACGGGCCCACTGGGGAGGAGAAGGAGACACGAGAGTTACCACACAATGCATATAGAGGACATCAGTCGACAGGTGTGTGTTACCTGCAGGGTGTGTGTGTGTGTGTGTGTGTGTTACCTGCAGGTGTGTGTGTGTGTGTGTGTGTGTGTGTTACCTGCAGGGTGTGTGTGTGTGTGTGTGTGTGTGTTACCTGCAGGGTGTGTGTGTGTGTGTGTGTGTTACCTGCAGGGTGTGTGTGTGTGTGTGTGTGTTACCTGCAGGGTGTGTGTGTGTGTGTGTGTTACCTGCAGGGTGTGTGTGTGTGTGTGTGTTACCTGCAGGGTGTGTGTGTGTGTGTTACCTGCAGGGTGTGTGTGTGTGTGTTACCTGCAGGGTGTGTGTGTGTGTGTTACCTGCAGGGTGTGTGTGTGTGTGTTACCTGCAGGGTGTGTGTGTGTTACCTGCAGGGTGTGTGTGTGTTACCTGCAGGGTGTGTGTGTGTTACCTGCAGGGTGTGTGTGTGTTACCTGCAGGGTGTGTGTGTGTTACCTGCAGGGTGTGTGTGTGTTACCTGCAGGGTGTGTGTGTGTTACCTGCAGGGTGTGTGTGTGTTACCTGCAGGGTGTGTGTGTGTTACCTGCAGGGTGTGTGTGTGTTACCTGCAGGGTGTGTGTGTGTTACCTGCAGGGTGTGTGTGTGTTACCTGCAGGGTGTGTGTGTTACCTGCAGGGTGTGTGTGTTACCTGCAGGGTGTGTGTGTTACCTGCAGGGTGTGTGTGTTACCTGCAGGGTGTGTGTGTTACCTGCAGGGTGTGTGTGTTACCTGCAGGGTGTGTGTGTTACCTGCAGGGTGTGTGTGTTACCTGCAGGGTGTGTGTGTTACCTGCAGGGTGTGTGTGTTACCTGCAGGGTGTGTTCGATGGCATTGGGGAAGTTCTTCAGTGTGCAGATGGGGATGGACTTCTCCGGGGGGTCCTGGGAGGAGCTGTATGACTCGGTCAGGAAGGGGATGACCACCTGCACGTTTCCCTTGGTGCCCAGAGTCCCGGACTCTAACAGGGGCTTCCTGTAGTAGACACACCGCCGGTCCATATACATACCTACAGGAGAGGGACAATCACATAGCATAATTGTTCCCAATATTCCTCAGCCCTAAACAATCGACCCCTCCCCACCCGGGCACCTCTTCCTCAGCCCTAAACAATCGACCCCCACCCCCGGGCACCTCTTCCTCAGCCCTAAACAATCGACCCCTCCCCACCCGGGCACCTCTTCCTCAGCCCTAAACAACCGACCCCCACCCCCGGGCACCTCTTCCTCAGCCCTAAACAATCTAATTGAACCGGCTCAGCTCCCTGGACTCCTCTTCCTCAGCCCTAAACAATCTAATTGAACCGGCTCAGCTCCCTGGACTCCACTTCCTCAGCACTAAACAATCTAATTGAACCGGCCCAGCTCCCTGGACTCCACTTCCTCAGCACTAAACAATCTAATTGAACCGGCCCAGCTCCCTGGACTCCACTTCCTCAGCACTAAACAATCTAATTGAACCGGCCCAGCTCCCTGGACTCCTCTTCCTCAGCCCCCTGGACTCCTCTTCCTCAGCCCTAAACAATCTAATTGAACCGGCCCAGCTCCCTGGAATCCTCTTCCTCAGCCCCCTGGACTCCTCTTCCTCAGCCCTAAACAATCTAATTGAACCGGCCCAGCTCCCTGGACTCCTCTTCCTCAGCCCTAAACAATCTAATTGAACCGGCCCAGCCCCCTGGACTCCTCTTCCTCAGCCCCCTGGACTCCTCTTCCTCAGCCCTAAACAATCATATTGAACCGGCTCAGCTCCCTGGACTCCTCTTCCTCAGACCTAAACAATCTAATTGAACCGGCTCAGCTCCCTGGACTCCTCTTCCCCAGACCTAAACAATCTAATTGAACCGGCTCAGCTCCCTGGACTCCTCTTCCTCAGACCTAAACAATCTAATTGAACCGGCCCAGCTCCCTGGACTCCTCTTCCTCAGCCCCCTGGACTCCTCTTCCTCAGCCCTAAACAATCTAATTGAACCAGCCCAGCTCCCTGGACTTCTCTTCCTCAGCCCTAAACAATCTAATTGAACCGGCCCAGCCCCCTGGACTCCTCTTCCTCAACCCCCTGGACTCCTCTTCCTCAGCCCTAAACAATCTAATTGAACCGGCCCAGCTCCCTGGACTCCTCTTCCTCAGCCCCCTGGACTCCTCTTCCTCAGCCCTAAACAATCTAATTGAACCGGCCCAGCTCCCTGGACTCCTTTTCCTCAGCCCTAAACAATCTAATGGACTCCTCTTCCTCAGCCCTAAACAATCTAATTGAACCGGCCCAGCTCCCTGGACTCCTCTTCCTCAGCCCCCTGGACTCCTCTTCCTCAGACCTAAACAATCTAATTGAACCGGCCCAGCTCCCTGGACTCCTCTTCCTCAGACCTAAACAATCTAATTGAACCGGCCCAGCCCCCTGGACTCCTCTTCCTCAGCCCCCTGGACTCCTCTTCCTCAGACCTAAACAATCGAATTGAACCGGCCCAGCCCCCTGGAATCCTCTTCCTCAGCTCCCTGGACTCCTCTTCCTCAGCCCTAAACAATCTAATTGAACCGGCCCAGCCCCCTGGACTCCTCTTCCTCAGCCCTAAACAATCTAATTGAACCTGGACACCTATTGATAACTGGGGAGACTATACCGCCTGTTGCCGTTGATAACTGTGGAGACTATACCGCCTGTAGCCTGTTGATAACTGTGGAGACTATACCGCCTGTAGCCTGTTGATAACTGTGGAGACTATACCGCCTGTTGATAACTGTGGAGACTATACCGCCTGTAGCCTGTTGATAACTGTGGAGACTATACCGCCTGTAGCCGTTGATAACTGTGGAGACTATACCGCCTGTAGCCGTTGATAACTGTGGAGACTATACCGCCCGTTGATAACTGTGGAGACTATACCGCCTGTTGCCGTTGATAACTGTGGAGACTATACCGCCTGTAGATAACTGTGGAGACTATACCGCCTGTTGCCGTTGATAACTGTGGAGACTATACCACCTGTAGCCTGTTGATAACTGTGGAGACTATACCGCCTGTTGCCGTTGATAACTGTGGAGACTATACCGCCTGTTGCCGTTGATAACTGTGGAGACTATACCGCCTGTAGCCTGTTGATAACTGTGGAGACTATACCGCCTGTTGATAACTGTGGAGACTATACCGCCCGTTGATAACTGTGGAGACTATACCGCCTGTAGCCTGTTGATAACTGTGGAGACTATACCGCCTGTTGATAACTGTGGAGACTATACCGCCTGTTGATAACTGTGGAGACTATACCGCCTGTTGATAACTGTGGAGACTATACCGCCTGTAGCCTGTTGATAACTGTGGAGACTATACCGCCTGTAGCCGTTGATAACTGTGGAGACTATACCGCCTGTAGCCGTTGATAACTGTGGAGACTATACCGCCTGTTGCCGTTGATAACTGTGGAGACTATACCGCCTGTAGATAACTGTGGAGACTATACCGCCTGTTGCCGTTGATAACTGTGGAGACTATACCGCCTGTAGCCTGTTGATAACTGTGGAGACTATACCGCCTGTTGCCGTTGATAACTGTGGAGACTATACCGCCTGTTGCCGTTGATAACTGTGGAGACTATACCGCCCGTTGATAACTGTGGAGACTATACCGCCCGTTGATAACTGTGGAGACTATACCGCCCGTTGATAACTGTGGAGACTATACCGCCCGTTGATAACTGTGGAGACTATACCGCCCGTTGATAACTGTGGAGACTATACCGCCCGTTGATAACTGTGGAGACTATACCGCCCGTTGATAACTGTGGAGACTATACCGCCTGTTGATAACTGTGGAGACTATACCGCCTGTGGAGACTATACCGCCTGTTGATAACTGTGGAGACTATACCGCCTGTTGATAACTGTGGAGACTATACCGCCTGTTGATAACTGTGGAGACTATACCGCCTGTTGATAACTGTGGAGACTATACCGCCTGTTGATAACTGTGGAGACTATACCGCCTGTTGATAACTGTGGAGACTATACCGCCTGTTGATAACTGTGGAGACTATACCGCCTGTTGATAACTGTGGAGACTATACCGCCTGTTGATAACTGTGGAGACTATACCGCCTGTTGATAACTGTGGAGACTATACCGCCTGTTGATAACTGTGGAGACTATACCGCCTGTTGATAACTGTGGAGACTATACCGCCTGTTGATAACTGTGGAGACTATACCGCCTGTTGATAACTGTGGAGACTATACCGCCTGTTGATAACTGTGGAGACTATACCGCCTGTTGATAACTGTGGAGACTATACCGCCTGTTGATAACTGTGGAGACTATACCGCCTGTTGATAACTGTGGAGACTATACCGCCTGTTGATAACTGTGGAGACTATACCGCCTGTTGATAACTGTGGAGACTATACCGCCTGTTGATAACTGTGGAGACTATACCGCCTGTTGATAACTGTGGAGACTATACCGCCTGTTGATAACTGTGAGACTATACCGCCTGTTGATAACTGTGGAGACTATACCGCCTGTTGATAACTGTGGAGACTATACCGCCTGTTGATAACTGTGGAGACTATACCGCCTGTTGATAACTGTGGAGACTATACCGCCTGTTGATAACTGTGGAGACTATACCGCCTGTAGCCTGTTGATAACTGTGGAGACTATACCGCCTGTAGCCGTTGATAACTGTGGAGACTATACCGCCTGTAGCCGTTGATAACTGTGGAGACTATACCGCCTGTTGCCGTTGATAACTGTGGAGACTATACCGCCTGTAGATAACTGTGGAGACTATACCGCCTGTTGCCGTTGATAACTGTGGAGACTATACCGCCTGTAGCCTGTTGATAACTGTGGAGACTATACCGCCTGTTGCCGTTGATAACTGTGGAGACTATACCGCCTGTTGCCGTTGATAACTGTGGAGACTATACCGCCCGTTGATAACTGTGGAGACTATACCGCCCGTTGATAACTGTGGAGACTATACCGCCCGTTGATAACTGTGGAGACTATACCGCCCGTTGATAACTGTGGAGACTATACCGCCCGTTGATAACTGTGGAGACTATACCGCCCGTTGATAACTGTGGAGACTATACCGCCCGTTGATAACTGTGGAGACTATACCGCCCGTTGATAACTGTGGAGACTATACCGCCTGTTGATAACTGTGGAGACTATACCGCCTGTTGATAACTGTGGAGACTATACCGCCTGTTGATAACTGTGGAGACTATACCGCCTGTTGATAACTGTGGAGACTATACCGCCTGTTGATAACTGTGGAGACTATACCGCCTGTTGATAACTTGGAGATACCGCCTGTTGATAACTGTGGAGACTATACCGCCTGTTGATAACTGTGGAGACTATACCGCCTGTTGATAACTGTGGAGACTATACCGCCTGTTGATAACTGTGGAGACTATACCGCCTGTTGATAACTGTGGAGACTATACCGCCTGTTGATAACTGTGGAGACTATACCGCCTGTTGATAACTGTGGAGACTATACCGCCTGTTGATAACTGTGGAGACTATACCGCCTGTTGATAACTGTGGAGACTATACCGCCTGTTGATAACTGTGGAGACTATACCGCCTGTTGATAACTGTGGAGACTATACCGCCTGTTGATAACTGTGGAGACTATACCGCCTGTTGATAACTGTGGAGACTATACCGCCTGTTGATAACTGTGGAGACTATACCGCCTGTTGATAACTGTGGAGACTATACCGCCTGTTGATAACTGTGGAGACTATACCGCCTGTTGATAACTGTGGAGACTATACCGCCTGTTGATAACTGTGGAGACTATACCGCCTGTTGATAACTGTGGAGACTATACCGCCTGTTGATAACTGTGGAGACTATACCGCCTGTTGATAACTGTGGAGACTATACCGCCTGTTGATAACTGTGGAGACTATACCGCCTGTTGATAACTGTGGAGACTATACCGCCTGTTGATAACTGTGGAGACTATACTGTTGATAACTGTGGAGACTATACCGCCTGTTGATAACTGTGGAGACTATACCGCCTGTTGATAACTGTGGAGACCATACCGCCCGTTGATAACTGTGGAGACCATACCGCCCGTTGATAACTGTGGAGACCATACCGCCCGTTGATAACTGTGGAGACCATACCGCCCGTTGATAACTGTGGAGACTATACCGCCTGTTGCCGTTGATAACTGTGGAGACTATACCGCCTGTTGATAACTGTGGAGACTATACCGCCTGTTGATAACTGTGGAGACCATACCGCCTGTTGATAACTGTGGAGACCATACCGCCTGTTGATAACTGTGGAGACCATACTGCCCGTTGATAACTGTGGAGACCATACCGCCCGTTGATAACTGTGGAGACTATACCGCCTGTTGATAACTGTGGAGACTATACCGCCTGTAGATAACTGTGGAGACTATACCGCCTGTTGCCGTTGATAACTGTGGAGACTATACCGCCTGTTGCCGTTGATAACTGTGGAGACTATACCGCCTGTTGCCGTTGATAACTGTGGAGACTATACCGCCTGTTGCCGTTGATAACTGTGGAGACTATACCGCCTGTTGCCGTTGATAACTGTGGAGACTATACCGCCTGTTGCCGTTGATAACTGTGGAGACTATACCGCCTGTTGCCGTTGATAACTGTGGAGACTATACCGCCTGTTGCCGTTGATAACTGTGGAGACTATACCGCCTGTTGCCGTTGATAACTGTGGAGACTATACCGCCTGTTGCCGTTGATAACTGTGGAGACTATACCGCCTGTTGCCGTTGATAACTGTGGAGACTATACCGCCTGTTGCCGTTGATAACTGTGGAGACTATACCGCCTGTTGCCGTTGATAACTGTGGAGACTATACCGCCTGTTGCCGTTGATAACTGTGGAGACTATACCGCCTGTTGCCGTTGATAACTGTGGAGACTATACCGCCTGTAGCCCGTTGATAACTGTGGAGACTATACCGCCCGTTGATAACTGTGGAGACTATACCGCCCGTTGATAACTGTGGAGACTATACCGCCTGTTGATAACTGTGGAGACTATACCGCCTGTTGATAACTGTGGAGACTATACCGCCTGTTGATAACTGTGGAGACTATACCGCCTGTTGATAACTGTGGAGACTATACCGCCTGTTGATAACTGTGGAGACTATACCGCCTGTTGATAACTGTGGAGACTATACCGCCTGTTGATAACTGTGGAGACTATACCGCCTGTTGATAACTGTGGAGACTATACCGCCTGTTGATAACTGTGGAGACTATACCGCCTGTTGATAACTGTGGAGACTATACCGCCTGTTGATAACTGTGGAGACTATACCGCCTGTTGATAACTGTGGAGACTATACCGCCTGTTGATAACTGTGGAGACTATACCGCCTGTTGATAACTGTGGAGACTATACCGCCTGTTGATAACTGTGGAGACTATACCGCCTGTAGCCGTTGATAACTGTGGAGACTATACCGCCTGTTGATAACTGTGGAGACTATACCGCCTGTAGCCGTTGAAACCGATAGATAACGGTCGATAACGACAGCACACACGGTGCAGTAATGTTAAAAGTGAGTCTTACGCGCGTCGACGTTGTCCAGAGCGTTGGCGACTCCGTGGAGGCTCTCGAAGAAGTCGTCATCGTAGACGCGCTCCGTCTCGGGCCCGACGCGGTTCTGGTGTCCCGTGATCCGGATGGACGGGTTCATCTGCTTCACCGCCGCCGCCGCCGTCTCGCTCTTCATCTTCGTCACGTCCCACGGCCTGAATACAAACCAAAACAACTATTTCATAAAAGATCCTTTGAAACCCGTAACCCTTTACAGAAGAACAATGAAATACAAGCAAAAGAGAAGCAATAACAGCTCAATTAAAACAAAGGTCTCCGCCCCAAGGTCTCCGCCCCAAGTGGTTCTCTATTCCATGTAGAGCATCTGAACAGACTGTGCACTGATCTACAGTAATGCAGTGTGTTGGAAAGTGGGTGCCATTTCAGACACCCGATGTCTAAAGCAGTGTAATCACAGGGTCAAGGCTGAAGAGATGCTTGTGTTACATCATTTAAACCCTCCAAGGGTTTAGTTTAACCCCCTCTCACCTGAAGAGGAACTGTCTGTTGAGGTTGGATTTTTCAATGGTGTCCATGTCCGTCACGATGACCTCACCCTCACCGCCAGCCAATCCAATCATGGCAAAGTTCTTGAGCAGCTCACAGCCAATAGCGCCTGCCCCAACCAGGAAGTAACGTTGTTTAGCCAACTCCTCTTGCAGCTGGGAGCCAAACACAGCGATCTGGCCGTCATAACGACTGTTCCTCTGGGGAGAGGGAGAGATGTCATTTAATCGTTTTCCCACAGGTAGAAGGTGAGGCTTTACAGCCTCTCCTGTTCTCCTTTACAGCCTCTCCTTCTACCTGTTCTCCTTTACAGCCTCGCCTTCTACCTGTTCTCCTTTATAGTTCTACTTGAAATAGTGGCATGATGTGTTTTGTGCCAGACCTGTAGTGCCTGTATGTGTTTGGCCTGTGAGGGTTTGTGTTAGGTGTGTGCATATTGGTGGGCGGTGTGTGTGAGTATGGTAGACGTCGGAGTGTGTGAAATGTACTCACAGGGGCACAGTCCTCCTCAGTGAGCATGGCTCCTCCCTCTTCCTCAGACAGACACTCCAGAGCATCAAAATACAGCCACTGCATCATGGGCATGAACTTCCCTGTACATGCCTAGGACACACACACACACAGTTATAATACTGTACAGCTAATGCATTATGGGCATGAACATTCCTGTACACGCCTAGGACACACAGTTATAATACTGAACAGCTAATGCATTATGGGCATGAACAGGGTGGGAAATTAGCACCCGCCTCCCGCGGGCATGTCGTTCGCCCCCACGGGTGGGTCACAGCATCTGGTATCATTTGTTATATTATCATATATTATATTATGTTATGTTATATTAAAATGTAGAAGTTGGTTGAATGAACCTGAAAGGTACAGTGAGACTTTGTGCTGTGGTTTTCTTGGCTAGTTTTTGTGTTCACATGCTAGGTTGTTTTTCAATATTTAGTTTGAGTCTGCCGGTAGACAGGGACGACAGAGCCCTGAGTACCAGGCCATTAGGATCTGATGGAGGGACGACAGAGCCCTGAGTACCAGGCCATTAGGATCTGATGGAGGGACGACAGAGCCCTGAGTACCAGGCCATTAGGATCTGATGGAGGGACGACAGAGCCCTGAGTACCAGGCCATTAGGATCTGATGGAGGGACGATAGAGCCCTAAGTACCAGGCCATTAGGATCTGATGGAGGGACGACAGAGCCCTAAGTACCAGGCCATTAGGATCTGATGGAGGGACGACAGAGCCCTGAGTACCAGGCCATTAGGATCTGATGGAGGGACGATAGAGCCCTAAGTACCAGGCCATTAGGATCTGATGGAGGGACGACAGAGCCCTGAGTACCAGGCCATTAGGATCTGATGGAGGGACGATAGAGCCCTAAGTACCAGGCCATTAGGATCTGATGGAGGGACGACAGAGCCCTAAGTACCAGGCCATTAGGATCTGATGGAGGGACGACAGAGCCCTGAGTACCAGGCCATTAGGATCTGATGGAGGGACGACAGAGCCCTAAGTACCAGGCCATTAGGATCTGATGGAGGGACGACAGAGCCCTGAGTACCAGGCCATTAGGATCTGATGGAGGGACGATAGAGCCCTAAGTACCAGGCCATTAGGATCTGATGGAGGGACGACAGAGCCCTAAGTACCAGGCCATTAGGATCTGATGGAGGGACGACAGAGCCCTGAGTACCAGGCCATTAGGATCTGATGGAGGGACGATAGAGCCCTAAGTACCAGGCCATTAGGATCTGATGGAGGGACGACAGAGCCCTGAGTACCAGGCCATTAGGATCTGATGGAGGGACGATAGAGCCCTAAGTACCAGGCCATTAGGATCTGATGGAGGGACGACAGAGCCCTGAGTACCAGGCCATTAGGATCTGATGGAGGGACGATAGAGCCCTAAGTACCAGGCCATTAGGACCTGATGGAGGGACAATAGAGCCCTGAGTACCAGGCCATTAGGATCTGATGGAGGGACGACAGAGCCCTGAGTACCAGGCCATTAGGATCTGATGGAGGGACGATAGAGCCCTAAGTACCAGGCCATTAGGACCTGATGGAGGGACAATAGAGCCCTGAGTACCAGGCCATTAGGATCTGATGGAGGGACGACAGAGCCCTGAGTACCAGGCCATTAGGACCTGATGGAGGGACGACAGAGCCCTGAGTACCAGGCCATTAGGACCTGATGGAGGGACAATAGAGCCCTGAGTACCAGACCATTAAGACCTGATGGAGGGACAATAGAGCCCTGAGTACCAGGCCATTAGGACCTGATGGAGGGACAATAGAGCCCTGAGTACCAGGCCATTAGGACCTGATGGAGGGACAATAGAGCCCTGAGTACCAGGCCATTAGGACCTGATGGAGGGACAATAGAGCCCTGAGTACCAGGCCATTAGGACCTGATGGAGGGACAATAGAGCCCTGAGTACCAGGCCATTAGAGAGTTGGGTATAGTTGGCATGTCCAAAATGCATAAGAGGAGATTACCGTGACTCAACGGTCACGTGGAAGTTTACTACATTCAAGACTCATGACTACAGTGTGTGTCGTTCATACGGTCACCTAACAACAACCCTAACAACACTCAGCGTTCCCAGGAAGTTTTCACAGCCCTCGACTTCCACATTTTGTTGTCTTATAGCCTGAATTTAGACTTGAAATGTCTTGGAGTCAATAACTAACCCCTTTGTTATGGCTAAACTGAACTCATTGCCGTCTCGAGGGCTTTCAGGCCGATAAAGGCGAGCTTGAGCCCAGGTCCTCAGCCATCTGGCTCATTGCCGTCTCGAGGGCTTTCAGGCCGATAAAGGCGAGCTTGAGCCCAGGTCCTCAGCCATCTGACTCATTGCGCTCTAGCAACTCCTGCAGGCTGACTTCGGGGCGTCATTTGAACGGTGCTTCCTCCGACACGCGGGTGTTAAGAAGCGCGGTTTTGGCGGTTCATGTTTCGGAGGACGCATGACTCCAACTTCACCGCTCCCTTTCGGGAGTTGCAGCGATGAGACAAGATTGGGCCCAATAAATAAAATAAAATGGGGGGTAAATAAAAAGGAATAAACTAATAATGGTGAGGAACAACTCAAGCACCACGATAGTGCATTTTTCCCCACCATTGTAAAACATGAACATTTCAGTAGCTCGGATAAACGTGACCTACTCCCTAGCGCCCCCCTAAATGTGATTTCTGTCATTCTGAGCACCATGGGTGGACACCCTAATCAGGTTACGCACCCAATGCATAGGAGTCCGGTAAATAAAAAATACAGCGGACACAAGTCCACCCACACACACACACACACACACCCACACCCACACACACACAGTATAACCATATTGAGCAGAAAGACAGTTTTGAGTAGACAGGATGGTGAGCCGCTCCTTACCTTCATTACTTCCTGTGCGGCCAGTCCACCAATGAAAGCGTTGATTGGTGCCAGGTCGCCAGCGGAGACGAAGGCCAGTTTCTTCATGAGCTTGTCATCCAGCTCCTCCACTTTGGCTGACCCCGTCTGGCTGGAGTTAACCTCTTTAGCCAGGGACACCAACTCCTCTCCATCAGCCTGGAACACACCACAAAGCATTACATTGCTAGGCATGACTACAAGGTGTGGAAAACATTCCACAGGGATGCTGGCCATGTTGACTACAATGCTTCCAACAGTTGTGTCAAGATGGCTGGATGTCATTTGGAAGAAAAATTTGAAAGAATATGGCACCACAACAAACCTGCCAAGAGAGGGCCGCCCACCAGGCAAGGAGGGCATTAAACAGAGAGGCAACAAAGAGACCAACGATAACCCAGGAAGGAGCCGCAGAGCTCTACAGCTGAGATTGGAGTATCTGTCCATGGGACCACTTTAAGCGGTACACTCCACAGAGCTGGGCTTCACGGAAGAGTGGCCAGATAAAAGCCACTGCTTAAAGAAAAAAATAATAAAAGAAACACATTTGGTGTTTGCCAAAAGACATGTGGGAGAAGGCACTCTGGTCAGTTGAGACAAAAATTGATTTTTTTAGCCATCAAGGAAAACGCTATGTCTGGCGCAAACCCGACATCTCTCATCACCCCGAGGAGACCATCCCCACAGTGAAGCATGGTGGTGGCAGCATGTTTTTCATCTGCAGGGAAACTGGTCAGAATTGAAGGATGGCGCTAAATAAATTCTTGAGGGAAAACGGTTCCATTCTTCCAGAGATTTGAGACCGGGACGGAGGTTCACCTTCCAGCAGGACAATGACTCGAAGCATACTGCTAAAGCAACACTTGAGTGGTTTAAGGGGAAACATTTAAATGTCTTGGAATTGTCTAGTCAAAGCCCATGTCTAGTCAAAGCCCATACTTCAATCCAATTGAGAATCTGTGGTATTACTTAGATTGCTGTACACAAGTGGAGCCTTGAAGAATGGGCAAAAATCCCAGTTGCTAGATATGCCAATCTTAAAGAGACATGCCCTAAGAGATTTGCAGCTGTAATTGCTGCAAAAGCTAGCTCGACAAAGTATTGACTTTGGGGGGGTGAATAGTTATGCACGCTCAAGTTCTGTTTTGTCTTATTTTTTTGTTTGTTTCACAATAAAAAATATTTGGCATCTTCAAAGGGGTAGGCAAACCCCCCCAAAATCTATTTTAATACCAGGTTGTAGGGCAACAAAACAAGAAAAATGCCAAGGGGGTGAATGCTTTTGCAAGCCACTGTAATTTTTTCGAGGCTTAAAAATCCTTCTTTAACCTGTCTTCTCACCTTCTACACTGATTCAAGTGGACTTAACCCAGAGGTCAATGTCCGCACCCCAGCGGAAACCGAATTAGCATAATGAAAAAATCTGTCAGTTTAAACTAGAAATATGTGTTTTTTTGCATTGGAGTACTGACAGAGTACTGACAGAGCTTATACTGGTTGCATGTCAATGCACCGCATCCGCCGTCGTCGTGGCGACAGAAAGGTGAAAGGTGACCGAGCGGTGTTTGTCAGAACATGAGACATCCTGGAAAATGGTTTGGCCTACAAACTAGAACGACCCTTTATGTAAAGATGAGACTCATTGACATGACTGTGTACTCCATTTTGCTCTACCCCCCCCCCCCCCCATAAGCATCTTAGGACTTGTAAATTGGTATAGGCGATTTGCCAACTTCTGTCTAACAGTTTGGGCTACACAGCATTATGCCCACTCTGTGGAAAGGTGAGGTTCATGAACACGTACGTTGGTTGTTTTGCTAAAGGACACCCACATGCCTCACAAGACTCATCTAAAGCCCCCTGGTACCGGTTGGGGAAAAAATGAATCCAAGTACCTATGGAGACATTAGTGCGAAAATAAGGGGTTAAATACATGTTTAAAAAATAAATAAAATAACATTTCCTGATCAAATCAAATTTATTTATATAGCCCTTCGTACATCAGCTGATATCTCAAAGTGCTGTACAGAAACCCAGCCTAAAACCCCAAACAGCAAACAATGCAGGTGTAAAAGCACGGTGGCTAGGAAAAACTCCCTAGAAAGGCCAAAACCTAGGAAGAAACCTAGAGAGGAACCAGGCTATGTGGGGTGGCCAGTCCTCTTCTGGCTGTGCCGGGTAGAGATTATAACAGAACATGACCAAGATGTTCAAATGTTCATAAATGACCAGCATGGTCGAATAATAACAAGGCAGAACAGTTGAAACTGGAGCAGCAGCACAGTCAGGTGGACTGGGGACAGCAAGGAGCCATCATGTCAGGTAATCCCGGGGCACGGTCCTAGGGCTCAGGTCTGGAGCAGCAGCATGGCTGATCTTGTTTTCCCTCTCTCTCAGATAGACATGTCAGAACAAACGGACCCATTTTATGGGCATAAACCTGCCTTCGGGTTGGGAGGGGTTTGGCCTTGTCCCACTGCGCTTTAGTGACTCCTTGTGGCGGGCCGGGTGCCTACAAGCTGAACAGTGTTTCCTCCAACACGAGGTAAAAGCACACACAAAAAAAAAAATGGAAATTCACGAGAACCACAACGCCTACTCCACCCATGCTCCACCAAGGGTTTTCCAGCACCCAGCGCTGACCTGCTACAGTAGCTATGTTGGTCTATTGTTCTTCAAACTATGTGTAGGCAGTAGCTTAGGATTCAAACCTTCTCAAACAGCCTGATTCATACCGTTAGAGGTGCTTCCAGAATAATGTTTCCAGAATAATGTGATTTGTTCCACATATAAGTTAAAGTATGAGGATTCTTCACACACCACAGTAATCCCATTCCGTGACATTTTCCATCTTTTTAAAATGATTAACATGACCTTTGCTTTTATACTTACAAGACCATCTGTTTGTTATTGTAGTAATGTGGTGCCTTATAGTATCGTACTTCCTTAAAATTAAGACTCGTCGTCTTCCATAAACCAGTAGACTCGTCGTCTTCCATAAACCAGTAGACTCGTCGTCTTCCATAAACCAGTAGACTCGTCGTCTTCCATAAACCAGTAGACTCGTCGTCTTCCATAAACCAGTAGACTCGTCGTCTTCCATAAACCAGTAGGACTCGTCGTCTTCCATAAACCAGTAGACTAGTCGTCTTCCATAAACCAGTAGACTAGTCGTCTTCCATAAACCAGTAGACTAGTCGTCTTCCATAAACCAGTACAGACTAGTCGTCTTCCATAAACCAGTACAGACTAGTCGTCTTCCATAAACCAGTAGACTAGTCGTCTTCCATAAACCAGTAGACTAGTCGTCTTCCATAAACCAGTACAGACTAGTCGTCTTCCATAAACCAGTACAGACTAGTCGTCTTCCATAAACCAGTACAGACTAGTCGTCTTCCATAAACCAGTACAGACTGGTAGTCTTCCATAAACCAGTAGACTAGTCGTCTTCCATAAACCAGTAGACTAGTCGTCTTCCATAAACCAGTAGACTAGTCGTCTTCCATAAACCAGTAGACTCGTAGTCTTCCATAAACCAGTAGACTCGTCGTCTTCCATAAACCAGTAGACTAGTCGTCTTCCATAAACCAGTAGACTAGTCGTCTTCCATAAACCAGTAGACTAGTCGTCTTCCATAAACCAGTACAGACTAGTCGTCTTCCATAAACCAGTACAGACTAGTCGTCTTCCATAAACCAGTACAGACTAGTCGTCTTCCATAAACCAGTAGACTAGTCGTCTTCCATAAACCAGTACAGACTAGTCGTCTTCCATAAACCAGTACAGACTAGTAGTCTTCCATAAACCAGTAGACTAGTAGTCTTCCATAAACCAGTAGACTAGTAGTCTTCCATAAACCAGTAGACTAGTCGTCTTCCATAAACCAGTAGACTAGTAGTCTTCCATAAACCAGTACAGACTCGTCGTCTTCCATAAACCAGTACAGACTAGTCGTCTTCCATAAACCAGTACAGACTAGTCGTCTTCCATAAACCAGTAGACTAGTAGTCTTCCATAAACCAGTACAGACTAGTAGTCTTCCATAAACCAGTACAGACTAGTAGTCTTCCATAAACCAGTACAGAGGAACAGCATGGAAGCGTATTTTCAACTTCCCGGTGCTTTTGGAATGGCAGCTGGGGAAGCACCCCAGGGAAGTCGAAAATAAGTAGAACACATTCATTCTTGTTCACAAGATTTGATTGATGGGATTATCATTGTGTGTGTGTGTGTGTGTGTGTGTGTGTGTGTGTGTGTGTGTACCTGGCACCAGGGCTTGGGAAGCCTGCTGTGTTTCCTCTGGTAGCTGTGTAGAGCCTGGAAGCCCAGGTACAGGTGTGTGTGTGTGTGTGTACCTGGCACCAGGGCTTGGGAAGCCTGCTGTGTTTCCTCTGGTAGCTGTGTAGAGCCTGGAAGCCCAGGTACAGGTGTGTGTGTGTGTGTGTGTGTGTGTGTGTGTACCTGGCACCAGGGCTTGGGAAGCCTGCTATGTTTCCTCTGGTAGCTGTATAGAGCCTGGAAGCCCAGGTACAGGTGTGTGTGTGTGTGTGTACCTGGCACCAGGGCTTGGGAAGCCTGCTGTGTTTCCTCTGGTAGCTGTGTAGAGCCTGGAAGCCCAGGTGAAGCTGTCCTGGTCGCTCAAACTTGGCAAAGTCTGTCAGCACAAACTCTGGCTCTGCCATGGAGGTGGTGAAGGATTTCTACAGAGAGAGAAGGCGAGACGCGAATTAACTCAACCTTTCTATATATATATATATATATATATGCCATTTAGCAGACGCTTTTATCCAAAGCGACTTACAGTCATATGTGCATACATTCTACGTATGGGTGGTCCCGGGGATCGAACCCACTACCCTGGCGTTACAAGCGCCATGCTCTACCAACTGAGCTACAGAGACCACATTCCCCCCATTTCTTCCAGCAACTAATAGTGAACAATGCACTGTTGGAGATTATGTTACTGGTGAAATCTACACGTCGTGGTTAGTCAGAAACTACATTTCCCCCCATTGATCTGTTACGCAACCTGCACATTTTACCAGGCTTGTACCCACTACATTAAACATTGGTCTAATGACAGTAAACTGTCTGCCACATCTCAGTAACAGAACGGGTTAACGAGAACCAACACATTCCACCCTCTACATGAACATCACACCATGATGCGGACAATGTCTGGTACTTACGAAGGCCACCTTCTGGGGCATCTTGACCTGAGAGACGATGCCCCCCCTGACGTAGTCGGAGAAACCTGTGGTGTCACAGATACTGAAGGTGTAGGGGCCTGGACGGAGAGAGAGTGAGGGGGACGGACGGAGAGAGAGAGGGGGAGAGAGAGAGGGGGATGGACGGAGAGAGACAGAGGGGGACGGACGGAGAGAGAGAGAGAGGGGGACGGACGGAGAGAGAGAGGGGGAGAGAGAGAGGGGGACGGACGGAGAGAGAGAGGGGAGAGAGAGAGGGGGACGGACGGAGAGAGGGGGAGAGAGAGGGGACGGACGGAGAGAGAGAGGGGGAGAGAGAGAGGGGGACGGACGGAGAGAGAGGGGGATGGAGAGAGAGGGGAATGGAGAGAGAGGGGGACAGAGAGGGGGATGGAGAGAGAGGGGGATGGAGAGAGAGGGGGACGGACAGAGAGAGAGAGAGGGGGACGGAGAGAGAGAACGTACTGACTTCAGAAGACTTCTTCCAGAATAGGACATACACAGCCTGGTCCCAGTAGTGCTGTGATACACAGCCTGGTCCCAGTAGTACTGTGATACACAGCCTGGTCCCAGTAGTGCTGTGATACACAGCCTGGTCCCAGTAGTGCTGTGATACACAGCCTGGTCCCAGTAGTACTGTGATACACAGCCTGGTCCCAGTAGTACTGTGATACACAGCCTGGTCCCAGTAGTGCCGTGATACACAGCCTGGTCCCAGTAGTACCGTGATACACAGCCTGGTCCCAGTAGTGCCGTGATACACAGCCTGGTCCCAGTAGTGCCGTGATTCACAGCCTGGTCCCAGTAGTGCCGTGATTCACAGCCTGGTCCCAGTAGTGCCGTGATTCACAGCCTGGTCCCAGTAGTGCCGTGATTCACAGCCTGGTCCCAGTAGTGCCGTGATTCACAGCCTGGTCCCAGTAGTGCCGTGATACACAGCCTGGTCCCAGTAGTGCCGTGATACACAGCCTGGTCCCAGTAGTGCTGTGATACACAGCCTGGTCCCAGTAGGGCTGTGATTCACAGCCTGGTCCCAGTAGGGCTGTGATTCACAGCCTGGTCCCAGTAGGGCTGTGATTCGCAGCCTGGTCCCAGTAGTGCTGTGATTCGCAGCCTGGTCCCAGTAGTGCTGTGATACACAGCCTGGTCCCAGTAGTGCTGTGATACACAGCCTGGTCCCAGTAGTGCTGTGATTCACAGCCTGGTCCCAGTAGGGCTGTGATTCACAGCCTGGTCCCAGTAGTGCTGTGATTCACAGCCTGGTCCCAGTAGGGCTGTGATTCACAGCCTGGTCCCAGTAGTGCTGTGATTCACAAGCCTGGTCCCAGTAGTGCTGTGATTCACAGCCTGGTCCCAGTAGTGCTGTGATTCACAAGCCTGGTGCTAGGACTGTGATTCACAGCCTGGTCCCAGTAGTGCTGTGATTCACAGCCTGGTCCCAGTAGTGCTGTGATTCACAGCCTGGTCCCAGTAGTGCTGTGATTCACAGCCTGGTCCCAGTAGTGCTGTGATACACAGCCTGGTCCCAGTAGTGCTGTGATACACAGCCTGGTCCCAGTAGTGCTGTGATACACAGCCTGGTCCCAGTAGTGCTGTGATACACAGCCTGGTCCCAGTAGTGCTGTGATTCACAGCCTGGTCCCAGTAGGGCTGTGATTCACAGCCTGGTCCCAGTAGGGCTGTGATTCACAGCCTGGTCCCAGTAGTGCTGTGATTCACAGCCTGGTCCCAGTAGTGCTGTGATTCACAGCCTGGTCCCAGTAGTGCTGTGATACACAGCCTGGTCCCAGTAGTGCTGTGATTCGCAGCCTGGTCCCAGTAGTGCTGTGATTCGCAGCCTGGTCCCAGTAGTGCTGTGATTCGCAGCCTGGTCCCAGTAGTGCTGTGATTCGCAGCCTGGTCCCAGTAGTGCTGTGATTCGCAGCCTGGTGCTAGGACTGTGATTCGCAGCCTGGTGCTAGGACTGTGATTCACAGCCTGGTCCCAGTAGGACTGTGATTCACAGCCTGGTGCTAGGACTGTGATTCGCAGCCTGGTCCCAGTAGGACTGTGATTCGCAGCCTGGTGCTAGGACTGTGATTCGCAGCCTGGTGCTAGGACTGTGATTCGCAGCCTGGTGCTAGGACTGTGATTCGCAGCCTGGTGCTAGGACTGTGATTCGCAGCCTGGTGCTAGGACTGTGATTCGCAGCCTGGTGCTAGGACTGTGATTCGCAGCCTGGTGCTAGGACTGATTCACAGCCTGGTGCTAGGACTGTGATTCGCAGCCTGGTGCTAGGACTGTGATTCGCAGCCTGGTCCCAGTAGTGCCGTGATTCACAGCCTGGTCCCAGTAGGGCCGTGATTCACAGCCTGGTCCCAGTAGGGCTGTGATTCGCAGCCTGGTCCCAGTAGGGCTGTGATTCGCAGCCTGGTGCTAGGACTGTGATTCACAGCCTGGTCCCAGTAGTGCTGTGATTCACAGCCTGGTCCCAGTAGTGCTGTGATACACAGCCTGGTCCCAGTAGTGCTGTGATACACAGCCTGGTCCCAGTAGTGCTGTGATTCACAGCCTGGTCCCAGTAGTGCTGTGATTCACAGCCTGGTCCCAGTAGTGCTGTGATTCGCAGCCTGGTCCCAGTAGTGCTGTGATACGCAGCCTGGTCCCAGTAGTGCTGTGATTCGCAGCCTGGTCCCAGTAGTGCTGTGATTCGCAGCCTGGTCCCAGTAGTGCTGTGATTCGCAGCCTGGTCCCAGTAGTGCTGTGATTCGCAGCCTGGTGCTAGGACTGTGATTCGCAGCCTGGTGCTAGGACTGTGATTCGCAGCCTGGTGCTAGGACTGTGATTCGCAGCCTGGTGCTAGGACTGTGATTCGCAGCCTGGTGCTAGGACTGTGATTCGCAGCCTGGTGCTAGGACTGTGATTCGCAGCCTGGTGCTAGGACTGATTCGCAGCCTGGTGCTAGGACTGTGATTCGCAGCCTGGTGCTAGGACTGTGATTCGCAGCCTGGTGCTAGGACTGATTCGCAAGCCTGGTGCTAGGACTGTGATTCGCAGCCTGGTGCTAGGACTGTGATTCGCAGCCTGGTGCTAGGACTGTGATTCGCAGCCTGGTGCTAGGACTGTGATTCGCAGCCTGGTGCTAGGACTGTGATTCGCAGCCTGGTGCTAGGACTGTGATTCGCAGCCTGGTGCTAGGACTGTGATTCGCAGCCTGGTGCTAGGACTGTGATTCGCAGCCTGGTGCTAGGACTGTGATTCGCAGCCTGGTGCTAGGACTGTGATTCGCAGCCTGGTGCTAGGACTGTGATTCGCAGCCTGGTGCTAGGACTGTGATTCGCAGCCTGGTGCTAGGACTGTGATTCGCAGCCTGGTGCTAGGACTGTGATTCGCAGCCTGGTGCTAGGACTGTGATTCGCAGCCTGGTGCTAGGACTGTGATTCGCAGCCTGGTGCTAGGACTGTGATTCGCAGCCTGGTCCCAGTAGTGCCGTGATTCACAGCCTGGTCCCAGTAGGGCCGTGATTCACAGCCTGGTCCCAGTAGGGCTGTGATTCGCAGCCTGGTCCCAGTAGGGCTGTGATTCGCAGCCTGGTCCCAGTAGGGCTGTGATTCGCAGCCTGGTGCTAGGACTGTGATTCACAGCCTGGTCCCAGTAGTGCTGTGATTCACAGCCTGGTCCCAGTAGTGCTGTGATTCACAGCCTGGTCCCAGTAGTGCTGTGATTCGCAGCCTGGTCCCAGTAGTGCTGTGATTCGCAGCCTGGTCCCAGTAGTGCTGTGATACGCAGCCTGGTCCCAGTAGTGCTGTGATTCGCAGCCTGGTCCCAGTAGTGCTGTGATTCGCAGCCTGGTCCCAGTAGTGCTGTGATTCGCAGCCTGGTCCCAGTAGTGCTGTGATTCGCAGCCTGGTCCCAGTAGTGCTGTGATTCGCAGCCTGGTCCCAGTAGTGCTGTGATTCGCAGCCTGGTCCCAGTAGTGCTGTGATTCGCAGCCTGGTGCTAGGACTGTGATTCGCAGCCTGGTGCTAGGACTGTGATTCGCAGCCTGGTGCTAGGACTGTGATTCGCAGCCTGGTGCTAGGACTGTGATTCGCAGCCTGGTGCTAGGACTGTGATTCGCAGCCTGGTGCTAGGACTGTGATTCGCAGCCTGGTGCTAGGACTGATTCGCAGCCTGGTGCTAGGACTGTGATTCGCAGCCTGGTGCTAGGACTGTGATTCGCAGCCTGGTGCTAGGACTGTGATTCGCAAGCCTGGTGCTAGGACTGTGATTCGCAGCCTGGTGCTAGGACTGTGATTCGCAGCCTGGTGCTAGGACTGTGATTCGCAGCCTGGTGCTAGGACTGTGATTCGCAGCCTGGTGCTAGGACTGTGGACTAGGACTGATTCGCAGCCTGGTGCTAGGACTGTGATTCGCAGCCTGGTGCTAGGACTGTGATTCGCAGCCTGGTGCTAGGACTGTGATTCGCAGCCTGGTGCTAGGACTGTGATTCGCAGCCTGGTGCTAGGACTGTGATTCGCAGCCTGGTGCTAGGACTGTGATTCGCAGCCTGGTGCTAGGACTGTGATTCGCAGCCTGGTGCTAGGACTGTGATTCGCAGCCTGGTGCTAGGACTGTGATTCGCAGCCTGGTGCTAGGACTGTTCGAGCAGTCCAGCCAAATCATAGGGCCATTGGTAAATTGGACTGTTTTGCCTAAAAGCTATTGTTCAACATAAACAGTACATTTCTTCAACACCAACCAATGAATGCCTACAGCATCATAATAGGCACTCTGGACATTCGACGTTGCCATCACGTCATACATCATCAGATAACGATGAGAATGGGGGCGTGTTCGGACCTCCCTCTTCCTGTTGTCCACGATCAGCTCCTTTGTCTTGCTCACGTTGAGGGAGAGGTTGTTGTCCTGGCACCACACGGCCAGGTCTCTGACCTCCTCCCTATAGGTTGTCTCATCGTTGTCGGTGATCTGGCCTACCACTGTTGTGTCGTCAGCAAACTTAATGGCTGTGTTGGGAGTCGTGCTTGGCCACGCAGTCGCCGGTGAACAGAGAGTACAGGAGGGGACTAAGCACGCACCCCTGAGGGGCCCCCGTGTTGAGGATCAGCATGGCAGATGTGCTGCTAACTACCCTCACCACCTGGGGGGCGGCCCGTCAGGAAGTTCAGGATCCAGAGGGTGGTGTCTCGCATTCTCACGTAGGTGTTCCTTTTGTCCAGGTGTGAAAGGGCAGTGTGGAGTGGAATAGAGATTGCAACAGCTGTGGATCTGTTGGGGCGGTATGCAAATTGAAGGGGTCTAGGATTTCCGGGATGATGGTGTTGATGTGAGTCATGACCAGCCTTTCGAAGCATTTCATGGCTACAGACGTGAGCATTACGGGTCGGTAGTCATCTAGGCAGGTTACCTTCGTGTTCTTGGGCACAGGGACTATGGTCGTCTGTTTGAAACATGTAGGTATTACAGACTCCGTCAGGGAGAGTTTGACACTTGACAGTTGTTCCGTGCCCTGAGTACACGTCCTGGTAATCCAGCTGGCCCCGCGGCCTTGTGATCCAGCTGGCCCCGCGGCCTTGTGATCCAGCTGGCCCCGCGGCCTTGTGATCCAGCTGGCCCCGCGGCCTTGTGATCCAGCTGGCCCCGCGGCCTTGTGATCCAGCTGGCCCCGCGGCCTTGTGATCCAGCTGGCCCCGCGGCCTTGTGATCCAGCTGGCCCCGCGGCCTTGTGATCCAGCTGGCCCCGCGGCCTTGTGATCCAGCTGGCCCCGCGGCCTTGTGAATGGATGTCATGGATTTGAGCCTGGTCTCGAGGAAGCAGTAAATCCTTTTCGTCGGACTCAATAAAGCAAAAAAATATTTGTCCAGTTCGAGGTGAGTAATCGCTGTTCTGACGTCCAGAAGCTCTTTTAGGTCATAAGAGACGGTAGCAGCAACATTATGTACAAAATAACGTGAAACAAAAAATCTCAAAATAACACAGTTGATTAGGTTGATACTAAGTATTGCAATAGGACAGGACTCACCCAGGGTCTTGATCTCTATTGGCTGGCAGCCGTTGAGCTCCGTCATGCCCTGCACCTCAGTGAAGATCACAGAGTCTCCGTTCTCAAACCCGTGGCGAGCCTCGTCCAAACACGTCACCACGCCTGCTGCATCCTAACAGACAAGAAGGGATGAGATCTGCACAGCACGGGAAGCCAGGGACAGAAGTTACCAGCTCCACTCCATGATAAAATTAACATATCACATATCACATACCTCTCCGTTACCGTTCAGGGGACGCCCTGCTGTAACCTCCTCAACTAACGTTACCGTTCAGGGGACGCCCTGCTGTAACCTCCTCACCTAACGTTACCGTTCAGGGGACGCCCTGCTGTAACCTCCTCACCTAACGTTACCGTTCAGGGGATGCCCTGCTGTATCCTCCTCACCTAACGTCACCTCTCTAATACCGTTCAGGGGACGCCCTGCTGTAACCTCCTCACCTAACGTTACCGTTCAGGGGACGCCCTGCTGTAACCTCCTCACCTAACGTTACCTCTCTAATACCGTTCAGGGGACGCCCTGCTGTAACCTCCTCACCTAACGTTACCGTTCAGGGGACGCCCTGCTGTAACCTCCTCACCTAACGTCACCTCTCTAATACCGTTCAGGGGACGCCCTGCTGTATCCTCCTCACCTAACGTTACTGTTCAGGGGACGCCCTGCTGTAACCTCCTCACCTAACGTTACCTCTCTAATACCGTTCAGGGGACGCCCTGCTGTAACCTCCTCACCTAACGTTACTGTTCAGGGGACGCCCTGCTGTAACCTCCTCACCTAACGTTACCTCTCTAATACCGTTCAGGGGACGCCCTGCTGTAACCTCCTCACCTAACGTTACTGTTCAGGGGACGCCCTGCTGTAACCTCCTCACCTAACGTCACCTCTCCGTTACCGTTCAGGGGACGCCCTGCTGTAACCTCCTCACCTAACGTTACCGTTCAGGGGACGCCCTGCTGTAACCTCCTCACCTAACGTTACTGTTCAGGGGACGCCCTGCTGTAACCTCCTCACCTAACGTTACCGTTCAGGGGACGCCCTGCTGTAACCTCCTCACCTAACGTTACTGTTAAGGGGACGCCCTGCTGTAACCTCACCTAACGTTACCTCTCCGTTACCGTTCAGGGGACGCGCTGCTGTAACCTCCTCACCTAACGTTACTGTTAAGGGGACGCCCTGCTGTAACCTCACCTAACGTTACTGTTAAGGGGACGCCCTGCTGTAATCTCCTCACCTAACGTCACCTCTCCGTTACTGTTCAGGGGACGCGCTGCTGTAACCTCCTCACCTAACGTCACCGTTCAGGGGACGCGCCACTCTGCTTTTCCAGAGCGCCCTGATTTAGTAACTAGTCAGTTGGTCGTCTCGGGTGCTGCATTCTGGCTGAGCCTTGGATACAGCAGCCGGTATATTGGCTGAGCCTTGGATACAGCAGCCGGTATATTGGCTGAGCCTTGGATACAGCAGCCGGTATATTGGCTGAGCCTTGGATACAGCAGCCGGTATATTGGCTGAGCCTTGGATACAGCAGCCGGTATATTGGCTGAGCCTTGGATACAGCAGCCGGTATATTGGCTGAGCCTTGGATAAAGCAGCCGGTATATTGGCTGAGCCTTGGATAAAGCAGCCGGTATATTGGCTGAGCCTTGGATAAAGCAGCCGGTATATTGGCTGAGCCTTGGATAAAGCAGCCGGTATATTGGCTGAGACTTGGATAAAGCAGAGTATTGCTCCAGACGCGGATCACTCGTTCGCTTACAGCCAGTAGTGATTACAACCCTCCCAAACGTTACTCATCGGATCTACAGGAATTACGCAGGTCACCCATTTTGGATTCAAAACGGCGAATTTCACCGTAAGGTGACTCGTTTGCATCCCTGTATTTTGATAAAATTATACAATTATTAGTGGGTCTCAAATTTGTGGAAGGCTTATATTTTTCCTAAGTATAATTTCACAAGCCCTGAATTCATGACATTAATTTCTGTCGTATTTTGACCTTTAAATTATTCAACAAAGATTATTTAGACTTAAAAACCTCCACATTTTGTTGTTACAGCCTGGTACTAACCTTGGTGATCATGGAGATCATAGCAGAGAGAGGCTGCTCTCCGTTGGTATCGATCACCAGCATCTCCTCTCCGAAGTCACAGAAGAGCTGTCCGAAGAGTCCCCGTGTGTCAGCGATCACCAGCTTGATGCCGTTACAGTGACAGAAGTCTCCAACACGCTGCTGCTCCTCTAGAGGGGAGTTGGTCAGGACCACAACCTACAACACAGAGACATGTTATCACACATTCAATGTTTAGAAAAAATATATATTAATTCACAAGAAAATTGCATTACAAACAAAAAAAGTCCAAAATCTGTCTCTACCATATATGGTAGATTAGAGTGAACAGACTGTCGTCATGGTGATTAGAGTGAACAGACTGTCGTCATGGTGATTAGAGTGAACAGACTGTCGTCATGGTGATTAGAGTGAACAGACTGTCGTCATGGTGATTAGAGTGAACAGACTGTCGTCATGGTGATTAGAGTGAACAGACTGTCGTCATGGTGATCAGAGTGAACAGACCGTCGTCATGGTGATTAGAGTGAACAGACTGTCGTCATGGTGATTAGAGTGAACAGACTGTCGTAATGGTGATTAGAGTGAACAGACTGTCGTCATGGCCACCGTGGCAACGGGGTCCATCAAACGCCAACTGACAAGCTAGCGGCTACAGGTTCCCGTGTGAGAACTCCTGTTTCTGTAGTGAGACCGCTTGATGCACACTACACCCCCTGGACATTACCTGTACCAGTGTAATGCATCTAAACAGGTAACCTCACCTGGAACGGAGGCAGGTAGTCGGTGCGGGCTCCAATACAAATCATCAAATCAAATCAAATTTTATTTGTCACATACACATGGTTAACAGATGTTAATGCGAGTGTAGCGAAATGCTTGTGCTTCTAGTTCCGACAATATAGTTTAACCAAGTAATGGGGGTTCAAGTGTGTTAACTTGGAGCTAACATGATGCAGCCCAGACTCCCAGGCTAGCAGTGAGTTAGTGGAGCTAATATGATGCAGCCCAGACTCCCAGGCTAGCAGTGAGTTAGTGGAGCTAATATGATGCAGCCCAGACTCCCAGGCTAACAGTGAGTTAGTGGAGCTAACATGATGCAGTCCAGACTCCCAGGCTAGCAGTGAGTTAGTGGAGCTAACATGATACAGCCCAGACTCCCAGTACAGTCTAGCAGTGAGTTAGTGGAGCTAATATGATACAGCCCAGACTCCCAGGCTAGCAGTGAGTTAGTGGAGCTAACATGATACAGCCCAGACTCCCAGGCTAGCAGTGAGTTAGTGGAGCTAATATGATGCAGCCCAGACTCCCAGGCTAACAGTGAGTTAGTGGAGCTAACATGATGCAGTCCAGACTCCCAGGCTAGCAGTGAGTTAGTGGAGCTAACATGATTCAGCCCAGACTCCCAGGCTAGCAGTGAGTTAGTGGAGCTAACATGATACAGCCCAGACTCCCAGTACAGGCTAGCAGTGAGTTAGTGGAGCTAATATGATACAGCCCAGACTCCCAGTACAGGCTAGCAGTGAGTTAGTGGAGCTAATATGATACAGCCCAGACTCCCAGGCTAGCAGTGAGTTAGTGGCGCTAACATGATGCAGCCCAGACTCCCAGGCTAACAGTGAGTTAGTGGAGCTAACATGATGCAGTCCAGACTCCCAGGCTAGCAGTGAGTTAGTGGAGCTAACATGATACAGCCCAGACTCCCAGGCTAGCAGTGAGTTAGTGGAGCTAACATGATGCAGCCCAGACTCCCAGGCTAACAGTGAGTTAGTGGAGCTAATATGATACAGCCCAGACTCCCAGGCTAGCAGTGAGTTAGTGGAGCTAACATGATACAGCCCAGACTCCCAGGCTAACAGTGAGTTAGTGGAGCTAACATGATACAGCCCAGACTCCCAGGCTAACAGTGAGTTAGTGGAGCTAACATGATACAGCCCAGACTCCCAGGCTAACAGTGAGTTAGTGGAGCTAACATGATGCAGCCCAGACTCCCAGGCTAACAGTGAGTTAGTGGAGCTAACATGATACAGCCCAGACTCCCAGGCTAACAGTGAGTTAGTGGAGCTAACATGATACAGCCCAGACTCCCAGGCTAGCAGTGAGTTAGTGGAGCTAACATGATGCAGCCCAGACTCCCAGGCTAGCAGTGAGTTAGTGGAGCTAACATGATACAGCCCAGACTCCCAGGCTAGCAGTGAGTTAGTGGAGCTAACATGATGCAGTCCAGACTCCCAGGCTAGCAGTGAGTTAGTGGAGCTAACATGATACAGCCCAGACTCCCAGGCTAGCAGTGAGTTAGTGGAGCTAACATGATGCAGCCCAGACTCCCAGGCTAGCAGTGAGTTAGTGGAGCTAACATGATACAGCCCAGACTCCCAGGCTAACAGTGAGTTAGTGGATCTAACATGATACAGCCCAGACTCCCAGGCTGGCAGTGAGTTAGTGGAGCTAACATGATGCAGCCCAGACTCCCAGGCTAGCAGTGAGTTAGTGGAGCTAACATGATGCAGCCCAGACTCCCAGGCTAGCAGTGAGTTAGTGGAGCTAACATGATGCAGCCCAGACTCCCAGTACAGGCTAGCAGTGAGTTAGTGGAGCTAACATGATACAGCCCAGACTCCCAGGCTAGCAGTGAGTTAGTGGAGCTAACATGATACAGCCCAGACTCCCAGGCTAGCAGTGAGTTAGTGGAGCTAACATGATACAGCCCAGACTCCCAGGCTAGCAGTGAGTTAGTGGGGCTAACATGATACAGCCCAGACTCCCAGGCTAGCAGTGAGTTAGTGGAGCTAACATGATACAGCCCAGACTCCCAATACAGGCTAGAGGTTGGCTGGGATTATGGACAGGCTTGATCACTGAGACACATTTGACAGAAGTCCTAAAAATAAACTCTAGTAGGGATCCATTTTTCAAGTTTTAGTATGCAAAATGTACCACAGTCAGTATACCGTGCAACACTAGTCATCAGTAAGGGCTCCAGTGTAATGTAGTTTAACCAGGCAAGGGGGTTGATGGGTAATGTAGTTTATACCCTACCTGGAACAGAGTCAGGTAGTCATCAGTGAGGGCTTCAGAGTAATGTAGTTTCACTAGGTAAGGGGGTAGATGGGTAATGTAGTTTTACCTGAAACTGAGTCAGGTAATCGTCGGTGAGGGCTTCAGTGTAGGCCACTACTGGTACGTAGCTGTTGAGTTCAGCCAGGCGAGTCTGAGACACCTCAGCCCTGTTCTTCCCCAGGTCCTCTTCTCTCAGGTAGAACTGGAGACAGGAGAGGGGGTGGTTAACAGAGAGGGGGTGGTTGACAGAGAGGGGTGGGTGACAGAGAGGGGGTGGGTGACAGAGAGGGGTGGGTGACAGAGAGGGGGTGGGTGACAGAGAGGGGGTGGGTGACAGAGAGGGGGTGGGTGACAGAGAGGGGGTGGGTGACAGAGAGGGGTGGGTGACAGAGAGGGGGTGGGTGACAGAGAGGGGTGGGTGACAGAGAGGGGGTGGGTGACAGAGAGGGGTCGTTGACAGAGAGGGGGTCGTGACAGAGAGGGGGTCGTGACAGAGAGGGGGTCGTGACAGAGAGGGGGTCGTGACAGAGAGGGGGTCGTGACAGAGAGGGGTCGTGACAGAGAGGGGGTCGTGACAGAGAGGGGGTCGTGACAGAGAGGGGGTCGTGACAGAGACGGGGTCGTGACAGAGACGGGGTCGTGACAGAGACGGGGTCGTGACAGAGACGGGGTCGTGACAGAGACGGGGTCGTGACAGAGACGGGGTCGTGACAGAGACGGGGTCGTGACAGAGACGGGGTCGTGACAGAGACGGGGTCGTGACAGAGACGGGGTCGTGACAGAGACGGGGTCGTGACAGAGACGGGGTCGTGACAGAGACGGGGTCGTGACAGAGACGGGGTCGTGACAGAGACGGGGTCGTGACAGAGACGGGGTCGTGACAGAGACGGGGTCGTGACAGAGACGGGGTCGTGACAGAGACGGGGTCGTGACAGAGACGGGGTCGTGACAGAGACGGGGTCGTGACAGAGACGGGGTCGTGACAGAGACGGGGTCGTGACAGAGACGGGGTCGTGACAGAGACGGGGTCGTGACAGAGACGGGGTCGTGACAGAGACAGGGTCGTGACAGAGACAGGGTCGTGACAGAGACAGGGTCGTGCCAGAGACAGGGTCGTGCCAGAGACAGGGTCGTGCCAGACACGGGGTCGTGCCAGACACGGGGTCGTGCCAGAGACGGGGTCGTGCCAGAGACGGGGTCGTGCCAGAGACGGGGTCGTGACAGAGACGGGGTCGTGACAGAGACAGGGTCGTGACAGAGACAGGGTCGTGACAGAGACAGGGTCGTGACAGAGACAGGGTCGTGACAGAGACAGGGTCGTGACAGAGACAGGGTCGTGACAGAGACAGGGTCGTGACAGAGACAGGGTCGTGACAGAGACAGGGTCGTGACAGAGACAGGGTCGTGACAGAGACAGGTCCTCTTTTCTCAGGTGGAACTAACGGAAACTAACAACATGATCCAAACAATATCATCTTGCCCCGAGCATGCCCAGAGAGAAGCTCCACAAACAACATCATCTTGCCCCGAGCATGCCCAGAGAGAAGCTCCACAAACACACCACGTACCTGTGAGGAGAGGTCTCTCCACTCGGCCAGTCCCTGGTCGTGCAGGGTAACACTCTTCACTCCTCCTAGGATGACGTTCTTAGCGATCTCCACGCCCAGCCCTCTCATCCCTGAGACCAGGATGTTGGAGCTCTGCATGCGCTTCATAGCATCATGGCCCAACACGTAGCTATGGAGGAGAGAATACAGGCTTTATAAGACTACATAACACCTCTATAACACTACGTCAGACCTATGTGGTTCATAAGGACAGCGTAGCTAACATACCAGTACATACTGCTGTAATGATATACTATGTGGTTCATAAGGACAGCGTAGCTAACTAACATACCAGTACATACTGCTGTAATGATATGCTATGTGGTTCATAAGGACAGCGTAGCTAACTAACATACCAGTACATACTGCTGTAATGATATGCTATGTGGTTCATAAGGACAGCGTAGCTAACTAACATACCGGTACATACTGCTGTAATGATATGCTATGTGGTTCATAAGGACAGCGTAGCTAACTAACATACCAGTACATACTGCTGTAATGATATGCTATGTGGTTCATAAGGACAGCGTAGCTAACTAACATACCAGTACATACTGCTGTAATGATATGCTATGTTGTTCTGTTACGACCCCGTCTGTCAGACCTGAGACCAGGATGTTGGAGCTCTACGGAGAGAGACCAGAGCTGTGTTCAAATACTCACACTAATATTATATATATCATAATATATATAGTATAGTACTATATGTGAAGTAAATTGAGTATATAGTATGGATATGGTTAGCATGACAAAAGTTTCCGGACATTGTTCAATATTCTCCAAAATATGTAGTACACACGCAGTGGACACTATTTCTATGCTTTTTGGGCCCATAATGCAACTCTTCAGAAAATGGGAGTGGCTTCACATAATTTTAGGATTTGACGAAAATATGCAGCCGAAGTCCAACGAGAGCGAATTCAAATTCATTGCTCAACTTCTTATGGTATAGGGGGCAGCATTTTCACTTTTGGATAAATAGCGTGCTCAATTTCAACTTCCTGCTACGCATGCCAAGAATATAAGATATGCATATTATTAGTAGATTTGGATAGAAACACTCTGAAGTGTCTAAAACTGTTTGAATCATGTCTGTGAGTATAACAGAACTTATGTACCAGGAAAAACCCAGAGGACTAACCGTTCAGAATTTATTTTACATTTTTATTGAGGTCTCTTTTTGTTCACTGAATTCTCATTGGGAAACTATATTTCTTAGGAACTTGTTTTCAGTTCCTACCACTTCCACTGGATGTCACCAGTCTTTGGAATTTGGTTGAGGTTATTAATTTGTGCACTGAAGAAGTACGGCCATCTAGGAACTGCGTAACACTGTTGAGAGTTGCGCAAGACTTGAAAAGTAGCGTTAGTTTCCTCTCGTCCTCTATTGAAAACAGATAGACCAGTCTTCAATTTGATCGATTACCAACGTTTAAAAATACCTGAAGTTGTAATACAAAAGTAGTTTGAAATGTTTTGGCAAAGTTTACAGGCAACTTTTGAGATATTTTGTAGTGACGTTGCGCAATCTGGAAGCTGTTTTATTCTGGATCAAACGCACCAAATAAATGGACATTTTGGATATATATGGACGGAATTAATCAAACAAAAGGACCAATTGTGATGTTTATGGGACATATTGGAGTGCCAACAAAAGAAGCTCATCAAAGGTAAGGCATGTTTTATATTTTATTTCTGCGTTTTGTGTAGCGCCTGCAGTATGTTATCTATGCTGTCCTTATGAACCACATAGCATATCATTACAGCAGTATGTACCGGTATGTTAGTTAGCTACGCTGTCCTTATGAACCACATAGAATTACAGCAGTATGTACTGGTATGTTAGTTAGCTGTCCTTATGAACCACATAGCATATAATTACAGCAGTATGTACTGGTATGTTAGTTAGCTACGCTGTCCTTATGAACCACATAGCATATCATTACAGCAGTATGCCAGTATATTAACTATATGCTGTAGGCTAACTACCCACAGTTTATTGACTTGACTATTCCCGTCATTCTTAACTTAGCGGTACCGTCATAGTGCGTTCTCAATGGACATTCGGGTGCTTTCGTAAATTCTCTCCGTCTATCTACTCCGATTTCACTCTGGTCTGAGTGTATCAGAGAGTAGAATAATAACGGATGAATGTACCAACGCTCAACACCCGTTGAATATGGTCAGTATCAGTAAACATCGGCAAAAAAATCATAATTGAATTATTGCCTGCAGCAGTTTGTCACATTTAACATATTTACATTTAAGTCATTTAGCAGACGCTCTTATCCAGAGCGACTCACCAACGCTCTGGGTAACATTCAAGGGTTATAGATATGGTACTTACAGCTGTCTGGAGTACAGGCCTTCATCGATCTCAGCATCATTGCCATTCTTAGCCATGCCCTGGAGAACAACAGGAGTGAGAACGAGTCAAACTAACCCAGCAGTATGAGAAACAGTTCCGTTGTGACAGGCATAGAAGACAAACAGTGTGTGTGTGTGTGTGTGTGTGTGTGTGTGTGTGTGTGTGTGTGTGTGTGTGTGTGTGTGTGTGTGTGTGTGTGTGTGTGTGTGTGTGTGTGTGTGTGTGTGTGACAGTTCAGTTCTGACAGAGTTAGAGGAGGAGCAGTGTGTGTACGTTGGAGGGTGTGTGAGACAGTTCAGTTCTGACAGAGTTTGAGGAGGAGCAGTGTGTGTGTGTGTGTGTGTGTGTGTGTGTACGTACGTTGGAGGGTGTGTGAGACAGTTCAGTTCTGACAGAGTTAGAGGAGGAGCAGTGTGTGTGTGTGTGTGTGTGTGTGTGTGTGTGTGTGTGTGTGTGTGTGTGTGTGGGTACGTACGTTGGAGGGTGTGTGAGACAGTTCAGTTCTGACAGAGTTAGAGGAGGAGCAGTGGGATCCCGTCTTCGTCTCTGAGTCTGACACGCGACGCTTCTTGGACAGCGGCGAGCTGGACATCTGAAAACAAACACAATTATTAGGTTGCCAACCTAACTGCGACATACACACAGACAACATCCCCAGTACTGGCCCCCTGTCTGGAGGACCAACCCCACCGTTTGGTACATTCGTTATATTGGCATCGAACACGTCCCCCTCCCTAGGAGAGGAGGGTGACCTCGTATGCTATCCATTAGCCTATGTAGCCATATTGTATCTATGACCGTATGCTACCCATTAGCCTATGTAGCCATATTGTATCTATGACCGTATGCTACCCATTACAATATGGCTCCATAGGCTAATGGGTAGCATACGGTCATAGATACAATATGGCTCCATAGGCTATCTATGACCGTATGCTATCCATTAGCCTATGTAGCCATATTGTATCTATGACCGTATGCTATCCATTAGCCTATGTAGCCATATTGTATCTATGACCGTATGCTATCCATTAGCCTATGGAGCCATATTGTATATATGACCGTATGCTATCCATTAGCCTATGTAGCCATATTGTATCTATGACCGTATGCTATCCATTAGCCTATGTAGCCATATTGTATCTATGACCGTATGCTATCCATTAGCCTATGGAGCCATATTGTATCTATGACCGTATGCTATCCATTAGATACAATATGGCTCCATAGGCTAATGGATAGCATACGGTCATAGATACAATATGGCTCCATAGGCTAATGGATAGCATACGGTCATAGATACAATATGGCTACATAGGCTAATGGATAGCATACGGTCATAGATACAATATGGCTACACAGGCTAATGGGTAGCATACGGTCATAGATACAATATGGCTACATAGGCTAATGGGTAGCATACGGTCATAGATACAATATGGCTCCATAGGCTATGACCGTATGCTACCCATTAGCCTATGTAGCCATATTGTATCTATGACCGTATGCTACCCATTAGCCTGTGTAGCCATATTGTATCTATGACCGTATGCTATCCATTAGCCTATGTAGCCATATTGTATCTATGACCGTATGCTATCCATTAGCCTATGTAGCCATATTGTATCTATGACCGAATGCTATCCATTAGCCTGTGTAGCCATATTGTATCTATGACCGTATGCTATCCATTAGCCTATGTAGCCATATTGTATCTATGACCGTATGCTATCCATTAGCCTATGTAGCCATATTGTATCTATGACCGTATGCTAGCCATTAGCCTATGTAGCCATATTGTATCTATGACCGTATGCTATCCATTAGCCTATGGAGCCATATTGTATCTATGACCGTATGCTATCCATTAGCCTATGTAGCCATATTGTATCTATGACCGTATGCTATCCATTAGCCTATGTAGCCATATTGTATCTATGACCGTATGCTATCCATTAGCCTATGTAGCCATATTGTATCTATGACCGTATGTTTTTTTATATGTTCTATTTATTATCAGTAAATCAACCAATGATATCAAGCCACAGCCGGCCATGATTACAGACGCCTGTGTGTGTCCTTTCAAACTATATCAAACTAGTAACCCAGTGTTTGTCTTTATACCCTCTGAGGAAGGCTGTTGAAATGTTGGGTGTTCTATTATTACAACTGAGCTCCTAGAGTGTGAGGCTCTCCTTTCTGTCTGACAACAGAGAAAAACACAGTCCTAACAGGAGTCTGTAGACGAACATACTGCAGTACCCGGACAGCCCTGACACAACCTACTGAAGACTTCAAAATCAAAACATGAAATTTTGATGACCGTGATAGTGTGTAAATTATGATTTAGTTGGTAAGTCATTATTTAGTTGGTAAGTCATCTCAGTGCAATGAGACTGCCTGACCAACAACTGACTAAATCCTTGCCGTCTGACCAGCCAATGTCAATAGGATTAAATGAGGACTGCAGGTGAATGTATTTTCCTTCAAAACAGCTGATGTAACAGTTGTAAGAATTGACTTATGACTTATCTATCCTACCCTGCCTTTCTAAGGTCTTCGAAAGCCAAGTCAACAAACAGATTACCGACCATTTCGAATCTCACCATACCTTCTCTGCCATGCAATCTGGTTTCAGAGCTGGTCATGGGTGCACCTCAGCCACGCTCAAGGTCCTAAACGATATCTTATCCACCATCGATAAGAAACATTACTGTGCAGCCGTATTCATTCATCTGGCCAAGGCTTTCGAATCTGTCGATCACCACATCCTCATCGGCAGACTCGACAGCCTTGGTTTCTCAAATGATTTCCTCGCCTGGTTCACCAACTACTTCTCTGATAGAGTTCAGTGTGTCAAATCGGAGGGTCTGCTGTCCGGACCTCTGGCAGTCTCTATGGGGGTGCCACAGGGTTCAATTCTTGGATCGACTCTCTTTTCTGTATACATCAATGATGTCGCTCTTGCTGGTGGTGATTCTCTGATCCACCTCTACGCAGACGACACCATTCTGTATACTTCTGGCCCTTCTTTGGACACTGTGTTAACAAACCTCCAGACGAGCTTCAATGCCATACAACTCTCCTTCCGTGGCCTCCTATTGCTCTTAAATACAAGTGAAACTAAATGCATGATCTTCAACCGATCGCTGCCTGCACCTGCCCGCCTGTCCAACATCACTACTCTGGACGGCTCTGACTTAGAATACGTGGACAACTACAAATACCTGGGTGTCTGGTTAAACTGTAAACTCTCCTTCCAGACCCACATCAAACATCTCCAATCCAAAGTTAAATCTAGATTTGGCTTTCTATTTCGCAACAAAGCATCCTTCACTCATGCTGCCAAACATACACATGTAAAACTGACCATCCTACCAATCCTCGACTTCGGCGATGTCATTTATAAAATAGCCTCCAATACTCTACTCAACAAATTGGATGCAGTCTATCACAGTGCAATCCGTTTTGTCACCAAAGCCCCATATACTACCCACCATTGCGACCTGTACGCTCTCGTTGGCTGGCCCTCGCTTCATACTCATCGCCAAACCCACTGGCTCCATGTCATCTACAAAACCCTGCTAGGTAAAGTCCCCCCTTATCTCAGCTCGCTGGTCACCATAGCAGCACTCACCTGTAGCATGCACTCCAGCAGGTATATCTCTCTAGGTACCCCCAAAACCAATTCTTTCTTTGGCCGCCTCTCCTTCCAGTTCTCTGCTGCCAATGACTGGAACGAACTACAAAAATCTCTGAAACTGGAGACACTTCTCCCCCACGAACTTTAAGCACCAACAGTCAGAGCAGCTCACAGATTACTGCACCTGTACATAGCCCATCTATAATTTAGCCCAAACAACTACCTCTTTCCCTACTGTATTTATTTTATTTATTTATTTTGCTCCTTTGCACCCCATTATTTTTATTTCTACTTTGCACATTCTTCCATTGCAAATCTACCATTCCAGTGTTTTACTTGCTATATTGTATTTACTTTGCCACCATGGCCTTTGCCTTTACCTCCCTTCTCACCTGATTTGCTCACATTGTATATAGACTTGTTTATACTGTATTATTGACTGTATGTTTGTTTTACTCCATGTGTAACTCTGTGTCATTGTATGTGTCAAACTGCTTTGCCTACCTGGTTAAATAAAGGTGTTCTCAACTAGCCTACCTGGTTAAATAAAGGTGTTCTCAACTAGCCTACCTGGTTAAATAAAGGTGTTCTCAACTAGCCTACCTGGTTAAATAAAGGTGTTCTCAACTAGCCTACCTGGTTAAATAAAGGTGTTCTCAACTAGCCTACCTGGTTAAATAAAGGTGTTCTCAACTAGCCTACCTGGTTAAATAAAGGTGTTCTCAACTAGCCTACCTGGTTAAATAAAGGTGTTCTCAACTAGCCTACCTGGTTAAATAAAGGTGTTCTCAACTAGCCTACCTGGTTAAATAAAGGTGTTCTCAACTAGCCTACCTGGTTAAATAAAGGTGTTCTCAACTAGCCTACCTGGTTAAATAAAGGTGAAATAAATAAATAAAAGGCTAGAAAGAAAACAACAAACCTTCATCCATCCCTCCTTCCACTAACCATCGTTCAATTCTACTCACCCCAGAGACGATAGAAAAATATTGATTTAAATTAACGAGCAGCTGCACTGGCCACGAGAGAAACATCCGGACCAGGCCTGAGAAGAGATATGAATATGGATCAGGGAGGTCCCTGGGAACTAGAGCCCTGCACGGGGCATTCATTTTTTCTTTTTCATTTTACCCCCTTTTTCTCCCCAATTTCGAGGTATCCAATTGTTAGTAGTTACTATGTTGTCTCATCGCTACAAGTCCCGTACGGGCTCGGGAGAGACGAAGGTCGAAAGCCACGCGTCCTCCGAAACACAACCCAACACAGCGCGCATCCAACCCAGCCGAAGCCAGCCGCACCAATGTGTCGGAGGAAACACCGTAACACCTGGCGACCTGGTCAGCGTGAACTGCACCCGGCCCACCACAGGAGTCGCTAGTGCGCGATGAGACAATGAGATATATATATATATATGATATATCCCTACCGGCCAAACCATCCCCTAACCCGGACGACGCCAGGCCAATTGCTCGTCGCCCCATGGACCTCCCGGTCGCAGCCGGCTGCGACATGGCCTGGGCTCGAACCCAGAGTCTCTGGTGGCACAGCCCCGATTTGCTTTTGTCAAATTTAAGGCACTGTTAGTAAATCTCCTCTCTGTCACTTGATCTCTGCGCAGGCAGATCGCGCTGCATGGTTTCTGCACATGGGGGTTTGGAGTCTGGGTAACCATAGCAACGGCTCCACTTGGGCTGCTCAATGAAGAGACATGAGATCAGTTAGCAGTTAGCTACTTTTCATCGCTCTAAACTCAGACAAAACTCCAGGGAAATTCTGTGAAATAATCTCTCATCTTAATATTTAGTTATAGCACTTCTGAGGCCATGTTATGGTTCCAGTCAGATATGACTATAATGTGCAGCAGAGCACGAGCAAATGGCTCAGTTTAAACATGTTAGTGATCAATTTAGTGACAGCCGAGCCCTGCCCGTACCCTCGTTATTGATGGAACAAAAAGACCCTTTCCGGATGAATGACATCTGGGCCCGGTCAGGGTCGGCAGCAGAGCTCTACTGGTATTATACTATAACCCATCTCTACTGGTATTATACTATAACCCATCTCTAGTGGTATTATACTATAACCCATCTCTACTGGTATTATACTATAAGGAAGGCCCACCCCATCTCTAGTGGTATTATACTATAAGGAAGGCCCACCCCATCTCTAGTGGTATTATACTATAACCCATCTCTAGTGGTATTATACTATAAGGAAGGCCCACCCCATCTCTACTGGTATTATACTATAACCCATCTCTACTGGTATTATACTATAAGGAAGGCCCACCCCATCTCTAGTGGTATTATACTATAAGGAAGGCCCACCCCATCTCTAGTGGTATTATACTATAAGGAAGGCCCACCCCATCTCTACTGGTATTATAATATAAGGAAGGCCCACCCCATCTCTAGTGGTATTATACTATAAGGAAGGCCCACCCCATCTCTAGTGGTATTATACTATAAGGAAGGCCCACCCCATCTCTAGTGGTATTATACTATAAGGAAGGCCCACCCCATCTCTAGTGGTATTATACTATAACCCATCTCTAGTGGTATTATACTATAAGGAAGGCCCACCCCATCTCTAGTGGTATTATACTATAACCCATCTCTAGTGGTATTATACTATAAGGAAGGCCCACCCCATCTCTAGTGGTATTATACTATAACCCATCTCTAGTGGTATTATACTATAAGGAAGGCCCACCCCATCTCTAGTGGTATTATACTATAAGGAAGGCCCACCCCATCTCTAGTGGTATTATACTATAAGGAAGGCCCACCCCATCTCTAATGGTATTATACTATAAGGAAGGCCCACCCCATCTCTACTGGTATTATAGTATAAGGAAGGCCCACCCCATCTCTAGTGGTATTATACTATAAGGAAGGCCCACCCCATCTCTAGTGGTATTATACTATAAGGAAGGCCCACCCCATCTCTACTGGTATTATACTATAAGGAAGGCCCACCCCATCTCTAGTGGTATTATACTATAAGGAAGGCCCACCCCATCTCTAGTGGTATTATACTATAAGGAAGGCCCACCCCATCTCTAGTGGTATTATACTATAAGGAAGGCCCACCCCATCTCTAGTGGTATTATACTATAAGGAAGGCCCACCCCATCTCTAATGGTATTATACTATAAGGAAGGCTCACCCCATCTCTAGTGGTATTATAGTATAAGGAAGGCCCACCCCATCTCTAGTGGTATTATACTATAAGGAAGGCCAACCCCATCTCTAGTGGTATTATACTATAAGGAAGGCCCACCCCATCTCTACTGGTATTATACTATAAGGAAGGCCAACCCCATCTCTAGTGGTATTATACTATAAGGAAGGCCCACCCCATCTCTACTGGTATTATACTATAAGGAAGGCCCACCCCATCTCTACTGGTATTATACTATAAGGAAGGCCCACCCCATCTCTACTGGTATTATAATATAAGGAAGGCTCACCCCATCTCTAGTGGTATTATACTATAAGGAAGGCCCACCCCATCTCTAGTGGTATTATACTATAAGGAAGGCCCACCCCATCTCTAGTGGTATTATACTATAAGGAAGGCTCACCCCATCTCTAGTGGTATTATACTATAAGGAAGGCCCACCCCATCTCTAGTGGTATTATACTATAAGGAAGGCTCACCCCATCTCTAGTGGTATTATACTATAAGGAAGGCTCACCCCATCTCTAGTGGTATTATACTATAAGGAAGGCCCACCCCATCTCTAGTGGTATTATACTATAAGGAAGGCTCACCCCATCTCTAGTGGTATTATACTATAAGGAAGGCTCACCCCATCTCTAGTGGTATTATACTATAACCCATCTCTAGTGGTATTATACTATAAGGAAGGCCCACCCCATCTCTAGTGGTATTATACTATAACCCATCTCTAGTGGTATTATACTATAAGGAAGGCCCACCCCATCTCTAGTGGTATTATACTATAAGGAAGGCCCACCCCATCTCTAGTGGTATTATACTATAAGGAAGGCCCACCCCATCTCTAGTGGTATTATACTATAAGGAAGGCCCACCCCATCTCTAGTGGTATTATACTATAACCCATCTCTAGTGGTATTATACTATAACCCATCTCTACTGGTATTATACTATAAGGAAGGCTCACCCCATCTCTAGTGGTATTATACTATAAGGAAGGCTCACCCCATCTCTAGTGGTATTATACTATAAGGAAGGCCCACCCCATCTCTACTGGTATTATACTATAAGGAAGGCCCACCCCATCTCTAGTGGTATTATACTATAAGGAAGGCCCACCCCATCTCTACTGGTATTATAATATAACCCATCTCTAGTGGTATTATAGTAGAAGGAAGGCCCACCCCATCTCTACTGGTATTATACTATAAGGAAGGCCCACCCCATCTCTAGTGGTATTATACTATAAGGAAGGCTCACCCCATCTCTAGTGGTATTATACTATAAGGAAGGCTCACCCCATCTCTAGTGGTATTATACTATAACCCATCTCTAGTGGTATTATACTATAACCCATCTCTACTGGTATTATACTATAAGGAAGGCCCACCCCATCTCTAGTGGTATTATACTATAAGGAAGGCCCACCCCATCTCTACTGGTATTATACTATAAGGAAGGCCCACCCCATCTCTACTGGTATTGTGTATTATAAACTTGGTGGTTCGAGCCCTGAATGCTGACTGGCTGACAGCCGTGGCATATTTAAGTGATAATGCCCTAGAAGCCGGTGTTTGGAGGATGTATTGACACAGGTGTTAGGCCCGATATTAAGTCGTGGAACGGCAAACCGTGCCAATATATCCTCTAAACACCGCTTCGAGGGCATTATCACTTAAACATATTTTTACCTTGTCAGCTCGGGGATTCGATCTTGCAACCTTCCAGTTACTAGTCCAACGCTCTAACCACTAGACTACCTGCCACCCTAATGACTTTGGTAACCAGTTTATAATAGCATTAAGGCACCTCGGTAGTTTGTGCTGTATTTATTTAAATCTTTATTTAACCTTTAACTAGGCAAGTCAGTTAAGAAAAATGTCTTATTTACAATGACTGCCTACCGCCGGCCAATTGTGCGCCGCCCTGTGGGATTCCCAATCACAGCCGGATTCGAACCAGGGTTTCTGTTGTGACGCCTCAAGCACTGAGATGCAGTGCACTGCTGTGCCACTCGGGAGCCCCTGAGGGTGTGTGGTATATGGCCAATATACCACGGCTAAGGGCTGTATCCAGGCACTCCTTGCTGCATCTTGCATAAGAACAGCCCTAAACACAAGCCTTAACGTTTAATTGTACAGTAAGGAAGTCGCAGCACAAACTCCACTGGTATTGTTAATTATATGTAAGCCCCCCCCCCCCATCTCTGCCTAAACACTAAAAAAATGCTGATTCAGTAAAACTTTACTGCAGTGAACTGTAGTGGTGCAACGCTTAACAAAACCTCGTGGTGGGGGGGGAATACAACAACAGCCATTTAACTCGCGCACGTCTGGTTATTGATGACAGTCATCACGCGACAAAAAGAAACAGAATATATGGATAATAGTCTCTGTTCACAAAAGCAAATCACAGTCGGTTATTTATCAAAAGTTGCGACAGAATTAAAACATCATTAGAAAACGGGTTGAGATAGCACACAAAAGCTATCGGTCTTTAACGTTGTACCAATCTCCCGGTAAATAGCAATCAACTAAGACTCCCACCCAAGATAGGACAGCGGTGTTCCCGGGACAGTGTGGGAACAGACCGTAACTTCTAGATTCATGACAAGCAGCCAAGAGAGGCGGAAATGCCGCATCCACTGCAGCTGCCTGTTATAACTAGCAAGCGCATAGCGACAAGCAACAACGACTGATCTTCTGCAATGGCTAAATGTACACGGGACAAACTGAGGCAAGAGAGAGCGTCAAGTGTCATATGTGGGTACAAAGTAACTCATATCATGGTAAAAAAATAAAAAAATAATTGCCCATCAATAAATAAATAAAAATCGAAAATACCACAATGATACAGCAAAGTCCAAAACTGAAACAAAAAATGAATATCATAACATGTGTTCCTGTTGGCTATAACACTCCACGTTATTTCGAGTGAATGACCCTCCCCCCCAAAAAAATATTGACTGGTTGACAGTCAGCACTGGGGCCCACCGAACCAGTCTACCGAACCAACACACCAATAACACACCAATAACACACCAACAACAAAAGGGACGTCAAAAATGTCCGGCAACAGCACCAAGAGGCCAAAGCTATTATTAGTAGGCCGTGTTGCAGCTGACTAACTAATCACATCAAGTCATTTTGGCCAGTGGATCACTGCTGAATACGGTCGGAACAGGAACAACAACACAAGGTGCCATCACCAGACTGCCTCCCGTCCTGCGCTCGGTCCGTGTCGGGAGACCAGCGCTGCTGGACTGGGGCCTAACGTCGGCACTCAGACAGCGGAACCGACGGCACGGTTGTGCTGCTACCTTCAGCTAAAACAGAGCCACTGAGTGGTATACAGCTCTAGCATAGGTAGCAAACATAGATGTTTTTAAATAACCCCGAATGCAATATCTAGGCTATGACTAAGCGCCTACAATGAATAATCGAGCAGAAATAACCGTATGTACATTAGTGGAGTAGCTATTGTAACTAGTTATTTCGCACCTAGTGTTCATTGATTTGCCTGGCTTACCAATAATCCTTCTCTGTCCCTTCTCTGTGCAAACCGCTCCTCTCTGGTGTGTAAACGTCAATAACGATGATTGTTCTGCTGACAAAAAATAAATAAAAAAATGGGGTGAAAAGCTTTGACTATAATGTCGAGTCACTATGTCGTTTAGCTGGTCGAGTCCTGTGTTATTCGCGTTCCTGTATTTGCGAGCACAAGACGAGAACAAAAACCAAAATGGCAGAGGTAGATACTCTTTCCTCGAATATCTCTGGCGGAAGGGGTGGCCTTAGCCAGAGAGGAAGAGGCGAAGCGAGATGATCCACTTCCATCAAACCTCTGTCCGTAAACAGCGAGCGATAAGCTGCCTTGTCTCACTTCGGACGAATCCCACTGTTAGGGCCCGAAACCATCTAGTCATTATATACCGTATCTCTGCCTCCACAAGCTCTCAATTCAATGGGCTTTATTGGCATGGGAAACATATGTTTGTTTACATTGTCAAAGTGAAAAAGGATTAAAAATGTGAAATAAACTAATCAAAATGAAAAGTAAACATTCAAAAAGGTTTCAGAGGAAGAGAGACATTTCAAATGTCATATTATATATGCACTCTCCAAATCTGCCCCTCATGGGCTAGGACAGATTGAAATTTGTCCGTGCTATCAGGGATCCTTGGGATGTTTCCTTCGGTAAGGGGTTTACGGTAGTTTAAGGCACGTATGACAGAAAGAGTATATGGTTACCATGGACACTGACTAAACATCTCAAAGAGATAAAAAAATATATATATATATCGCAGCAAAAAAATAAATGTCCTCTCACTGTCAACTGCGTTTATTTTCAGCAAACTTAACATGTGTAAATATTTGTATGAACACAACAAGATTCAACAACAGACAAACTGAACAAGTTCCACAGACATGTGACGAAGATAAATGGAATAATGTGTCACTGAACAAAGGGGGTCAAAATCAAAAGTAAAAGTCAGTATCTGGTGTGGCCACCAGCTGCATTAAGTACTGCAGTGCATCTCCTCCTCATGGAATGCACCAGATTTGCCAGTTCTTGCTGTGAGATGTTACCCCACTCTTCCACCAAGACACCTGCAAGTTTATGGACATTTCTGTGGGGGAACGGCCCTAGCCCTCACACTCCGAACCAACAGGTCGCAGACGTGCTCAATGGGATTGAGATCCAGGCTCTTTGCTGGCCATGGCAGAACACTGACATTCCTGCTTGCAGGAAATCACACACAGAAATGAGCAGTATGGCTGGTAGCATTGTCATGCTGGAGGGTCATGTCAGGATGAGCCTGCAGGAAGGGTACCACCTGAAGGGTACCACTGTAGCTCAGTTGGTAGAGCATGGCGCTTGTAACGGGTTCGATCCCCGGGACCACCCATACGTAGAATGTATGCACACATGACTGTAAGTCGCTTTGGATAAAAGCGTCTGCTAAATGGCATATATAAGATGTCTCCCCTGTAACGCACAGCGTTGAGATTGCCTGCAATGACATCAAGCTCAGTCCGATGATGCTGTGGCACACCGCCTCAGACCATGACGGACCCTCCACCTCCAAATCAATCCCGCTCCAGAGTACAGGCCTCAGTGTAACGCTCATTCCTTCGACGACAAATGCAAATCTGACCATCACCCCTGGTGAGACAAAACTTGTCAGTGAAGAGCACTTTTTTCCAGTCCTGTCTGGTCCAGCGACGGTGGGTTTGTGCCCAGAGATGTCTGATGAAAACCTGCTTTACAACAGGCCTACAAGCCCTCAGTCCAGCCTCTCTCAGGCTATTGAGGACATTCTGAGCACTGATGGAGGGATTGTGCGTTCCTGGTGTAACTCGGGCAGTTGTTGCCATCCTGTACCTGTCCCGCAGGTGTTATGTTTGGATGTGCAGGTGTTGTTACACGTGGTCTGCCACTATGAGGACGATCGGATGTCTGTCCGGTCTCGCCGTAGTACTGTCTTAGGCATCTCACAGTACGGACATTGCAATTTATTGCCCTGGCCACATCTGCAGTCCTCATGCCTCCTTGCAGCATGCCTAAGGCACGTTCACGCAGAAGGACAAGGACTCTGGGCATCTTTCTTTGTGTTTTTCAGAGTCTGTAGAAAGGCCTCTTTAGTGTCCTTAGTTTTCATAACTGACCTGAATTGCATACAGTCGGTAAGCTGTAGTGTCTTAACTTCTTATGGCTGCAGGGGCAGCATTGAGTAGCTTGGATGAAAGGTGCCCAGAGTAAACTGCCCCCTCCTCAGTCCCAGTTGCTAATATATGCATATTATTATTAGTATTGGATAGAAAACACTCTGAAGTTTCTAAAACTGTTTGAATGATGTCTGTGAGTGTAACAGAACTTATATGGCAGGCAAAAACCTGAGAAGAAATCCAAACAGGAAGTGGAAATCTGAGGTTGGTCGATTTTCAACTAAGCCCCTATCAAAGATAGTGGGATATTGGTCATGTTGCACTTCCTAAGGCTTCCACTAGATGTCAACCGTCTTTAGACATTTGTTTGAGGCTTCTACTATGAAGGGGGGCTGAATGAGAGGGGAATGAGTCAGAGGACTGCCAGTAGTCACGCGCTGGTCACGCGCATTTCACATTAGCGGTATCTCCCGTTCCTTTGCTTTTCTGAAGACAAAGGAATTCTCCGGTTGGAACATTATTGAAGATTTATGTTAAAAACATCCTAAAGATTGATTCTATACATCGTTTGACAAATTTCTACGGGCTGTAGTGGAACTTTTTGACATTTCGTCTGCAACTAGCGAACGCACTTCGTGAGCTTTGATTTGTTTACCAAACACGCTAAGTAGCTATTTGGACATAAAGGATGGACATTATCGAACAAAAATATTTATTGTGGTCCTGGGATTCCTGGGAGTGCATTCTGATGAAGATCAAAGGTAAGTGAATATTTATAATGTTATTTCTGACTTCTGTTGACTCCAACATGGCGGATATATGTATTTGCTTGTCTGAGTGCCGTACTCAGATTATTGCATGGTTTGAAATCTGACACAGCGGTTTTATTAAGGAGAAGTTTATCTATATTTCCACATATAACACTTGTATTTTCATCGACATTTATGATGAGTATTCCTGTAAATTGATGTTGCTTTCTGCAATATCACCGGATGTTTTTGGAACTACTGAACATAACGCGCCAATGTAACCTGAGATGTTTGGATATAAATATGAACTTTATCAAACAAAACATACATGTATTGTGTAACATGAAGTCCTATGAGTATCATCTGATGAAGATCAAAGGTTAGTGATTAATTCTCTCTATTTCTGCTTTTTGTGACTTCTCTCTTTGGCTGGAAAAATGGCTGTGTGTGTTTTTGGGACTTGGCTCTGACCTAACAATCGTTTGTGGTGCTTTCGCTGTAAAGCCTATTTGAAATCTGACACTGTGGTGGGATTAACAACAAGATTACCTTTAAAATGGTATAAGATACTTGTATGTTTGAGGAATTTTAATTATGACATTTCTGTTTTGAATTTGGCGCCCTGCATTTTCACTGGCTGTTGTCATATCGATCCCGTTAGCAGAATTTCAGCCCTAAGAAGTTAACAGCCGTTCCAGAGGTGCATGTTCATTAATTGTTTATGGTTCATTGAACAAGCATGGCAAACAGTGTTTAAACCCTTTACAATGGAGATCTGTGAAGTTATTTGGATTTTTACCAATTATCTTTGAAAGATGGGGTCCTGAAAAAGGGAAGTTTATTTTTTTGCTGAGATATATAACCTTTATTTAACTAGGCAAGTCAGTTAAGAACAAATTCTCATTTACAATGACAGCCTACCGGGGAACATTGGCTTAACTGCCTTGTTCAGCGCCAGAACGACAGATTTTTACCTTGTCAGCTTGGGGTCTCAATCCAGCAACCTTTTGGTTACTGGCCCAACGCTCTAACCACTAGGCTACAAGTCGCCCAACGCTCTAACCACTAGGCTACAAGTCGCCCAACGCTCTAACCACTAGGCTACAAGACGCCCAACGCTCTAACCACTAGGCTACAAGACGCCCAACGCTCTAACCACTAGGCTACAAGACGCCCAACGCTCTAACCACTAGGCTTCAAGTCGCCCAACGCTCTAACCACTAGGCTACCTGCCGCCCAACGCTCTAACCACTAGGCTACCTGCCGCCCAACGCTCTAACCACTAGGCTACCTGCCGCCCAACGCTCTAACCACTAGGCTACCTGCCGCAACGCTCTAACCACTAGGCTACCTGCCGCCCAACGCTCTAACCACTAGGCTACCTGCCGCCCAACGCTCTAACCACTAGGCTACCTGCCGCCCAACGCTCTAACCACTAGGCTACCTGCCGCCCAACGCTCTAACCACTAGGCTACCTGCCGCCCAACGCTTTAACCACTAGGCTACCTGTCGCCCAACGCTCTAACTACTAGGCTACCTGCTGGTTACTGGCCCGACGCTCTAACCACTAGGCTACCTGCTCTAACCACTAGGCTACCTACTGGTTACTGGCCCAACGCTCTAACCACTAGGCTACCTGCTCTAACCACTAGGCTACCTGCTGGTTACTGGCCCAACGCTCTAACCACTAGGATACCTGCTCTAACCACTAGGCTACCTGCTGGTTACTGGCCCAACGCTCTAACCACTAGGCTACCTGCTCTAACCACTAGGCTACAAAATTGCTTCCATTTTGGGGGATAGCCAAATAGAACGTCTACTATGGGATCAATATCAGCCAAATGTATTGTGAACACACAGCATTGCATTTTGTATTCGTGGATCATGATCTGTAAAAATGTAAATCACTTTCAACAAAGAAACACCTTTTCAAATCACCACCAATCAAATCACATGTATTTATAAAGCCCTTCTTACATCAGCTGATATCTCAAAGTGCTGTACAGAAACCCAGCCTAAAACCCCAAACAGCAAGCAATGCAGGTGAAGAAGCACGATTTGTAAATCGATAAATTGCATTTAGACTTTATTTTTATAACTGCAGATATGCAGGTCATTTCCAAGGGCCTTAAGTAAAATGACTGCCATAAAGATTTGCACATAGGATATGCGCAAACATGACAGCTTTGGCAAACCTGCAACTCCATATTTGGAAGCGCTTAGGTCACCTGACTTCCGGCAGGGATTTACCAATATTTGGTCTTGCAGATGGGAGCCAGCATTGCAATGCTCTGTCTATGTGTGGCTCTGGGTTGGTAGCCAGCATTGCAATGCTCTGTCTATGTGTGGCTCTGGGTTGGTAGCCAGCATTGCAATGCTCTGTCTATGTGTGGCTCTGGGTTGGTAGCCAGCATTGCCCTGCTCTGTCTATGTTGTGATATTCCTGTGTGGCTCTGGGTTGGGAGCCAGCATTGCCCTGCTCTGTCTATGTTGTGATATTCCTGTGTGGCTCTGGGTTGGTAACCAGCATTGCCCTGCTCTGTCTATGTGTGGCTCTGGGTTGGGAGCCAGCATTGCCCTGCTCTGTCTATGTTGTGATATTCCTGTGTGGCTCTGGGTTGGTAACCAGCATTGCCCTGCTCTGTCTATGTGTGGCTCTGGGTTGGGAGCCAGCATTGCCCTGCTCTGTCTATGTTGTGATATTCCTGTGTGGCTCTGGGTTGGTAACCAGCATTGCCCTGCTCTGTCTATGTGTGGCTCTGGGTTGGGAGCCAGCATTGCCCTGCTCTGTCTATGTTGTGATATTCCTGTGTGGCTCTGGGTTGGGAGCCAGCATTGCCCTGCTGTCTATGTTGTGATATTCCTGTGTGGCTCTGGGTTGGGAGCCAGCATTGCCCTGCTGTCTATGTTGTGATATTCCTGTGTGGCTCTGGGTTGGTAGCCAGCATTGCCCTGCTCTGTCTATGTTGTGATATTCCTGTGTGGCTCTGGGTTGGGAGACAGCATTGCCCTGCTCTGTCTATGTTGTGATATTCCTGTGTGGCTCTGGGTTGGGAGCCAGCATTGCCCTGCTCTGTCTATGTTGTGATATTCCTGTGTGGCTCTGGGTTGGTAGCCAGCATTGCCCTGCTCTGTCTATGTTGTGATATTCCTGTGTGGCTCTGGGTTGGTAGCCAGCATTGCCCTGCTCTGTCTATGTTGTGATATTCCTGTGTGGCTCTGGGTTGGGAGCCAGCATTGCCCTGCTCTAACCCTATTTGTTTTTAAATGTAGTTTGGTTTTGTATTGAACTGTACATACAGTGGAAAGTATTCAGACTCCTCCCCTCTTTTAGTTATGTTACTTATTATTCTAAAAAATAGATTGAGGAACATTTATTAATCTACATACCCCATAATGACAAAGTGAAAGCAGTAAAAATATGTTTTTATAATAAAACAGAAATACCTTATTTATATAAGTATTGAAACCCTTTGCCATGAGCCTGATTTTTTAAATGTATTATTATTATTATTATTATTATTATTATTATTATTATTATGTTACTTAACTAGGCAAGTCAGTTAAGAACAAATTCTTATTTACAATGATGGCCTAGGAACAGTGGGTTAATCATTCTTAAATGGAAGAAGTTTGGAACCACCAAGACTCTACCAAGAGTCGGCAGACTGGCCAAACTGACCAATCGGGGAAAAGGGCCTTGGTGAGGGAGGTAACCAAGAACCCAACAGTCTCTGACAGAGCTCTAGAGTTCCTCTGTGGAGATGGGAGAACCTTCCAGGACAACTATCTCTGCAGCACTCCACCAATCAGGTATTTATGGTAGAGTGGCCAGACGGAAACCATTCCTCAGTAAAAGGCACATGACCGCCCGCATGGAGTTTGCCAAAAGGCACATAAAGACTCTCAGACCATGAGAAACAAGATTCTCTGGTCTGATGAAACCAAGACTGACACCAAAGCATCACGTCTGGAGGAAACCTGGCACCATCCCTACTGTGAAGCATGGTGGTGGCAGAATCATGCTGTGCGGATGTTTTTCAGCGGCAGGGACTGGGAGACTAGTCAGGATCGAGGGAAAGATGAACAGAGCAAAGTACAGAGAGATCCTTGATGAAAGCCTGCTCCACAGCGCTCAGGACCTCAGATTGGGGCAAAGGTTCTCCTTCCAACAGGACAACAACCCTAAGCACACAGCCAAGACAATGCAGGAGTGGCTTAAGGACAAGTCTCTGAATGTCCTTGAGTGGCCCAGCCAAAGCCCGGACTTGAAACTGATCGAACATCTCTGGAGAGACCTGAAAATAGCTGTGCAGCGACGCTCCCCATCCAACCTGACAGAGCTTGAGGATATCCGCAGAGAAGAATGGGAGAAACTCCCCAAATACAGGTGTGCCAAGCTTGTAGCATCATACCTAAGAAGACTGGAGGCTGTGATCGCTACCCAAAGGTGCTTCAACAAAGTACTGAGTAAAAGGTTTGAATACTTATGTAAATATGATATTTTTTTAAATGTCTAAAAACTTGTTTCTGCATTGATGTTATGGGGTATTGTGATGTTATGGGGTATTGTGATGTTATGGGGTATTGTGATGTTATGGGGTATTGTGATGTTATGGGGTATTGTGATGTTATTGGGTATTGTGCTTAGATTGATGAGGGTGGAAACAACTATTTAATACATTTTAGAATAAGGCTGTAGCGTAACAAAATGTGGAAAAAGTCAAGGGGTCTCAATACTTTCCAAATGCACTGTATAAAAAAAAAACATGGCACACCTGTCTGAGTGGACTAATCCATTGTAGAGGCCTGTCAGTGTGGACGAATCCATTGTAGAGGCCTGTCAGAGTGGACTAATCCATTGTAGAGGCCTGTCTGAGTGGACTAATCCATTGTAGAGGCCTGTCCGAGTGGACTAATCCATTGTAGAGGCCTGTCCGAGTGGACTAATCCATTGTAGAGGCCTGTCAGAGTGGACTAATCCATTGTAGAGACCTGTCTCAGTGGACTAATCCATTGTAGAGACCTGTCTCAGTGGACTAATCCATTGTAGAGACCTGTCTCAGTGGACTAATCCATTGTAGAGACCTGTCTCAGTGGACTAATCCATTGTAGAGACCTGTCTCAGTGGACTAATCCATTGTAGAGACCTGTCTCAGTGGACTAATCCATTGTAGAGGCCTGTCTCAGTGGACTAATCCATTGTAGAGGCCTGTCTCAGTGGACTAATCCATTGTAGAGGCCTGTCTCAGTGGACTAATCCATTGTAGAGGCCTGTCAGAGTGGACTAATCCATTGTAGAGGCCTGTCTCAGTGGACTAATCCATTGTAGAGGCCTGTCTCAGTGGACTAATCCATTGTAGAGGCCTGTCTCAGTGGACTAATCCATTGTAGAGGCCTGTCTGAGTGGACTAATCCATTGTAGAGGCCTGTCTGAGTGGACTAATCCATTGTAGAGGCCTGTCTGAGTGGACTAATCCATTGTGGAGGCCTGTCTGAGTGGACTAATCCATTGTAGAGGCCTGTCTCAGTGGACTAATCCATTGTAGAGGCCTGTCAGAGTGGACTAATCCATTGTAGAGGCCTGTCTCAGTGGACTAATCCATTGTAGAGGCCTGTCTCAGTGGACTAATCCATTGTAGAGGCCTGTCTGAGTGGACTAATCCATTGTAGAGGCCTGTCTGAGTGGACTAATCCATTGTAGAGGCCTGTCAGAGTGGACTAATCCATTGTAGAGGCCTGTCTCAGTGGACTAATCCATTATAGAGGCCTGTCTGAGTGGACTAATCCATTGTGGAGGCCTGTCTGAGTGGACTAATCCATTGTAGAGGCCTGTCTGAGTGGACTAATCCATTGTGGAGGCTGTGGGGATGGCACACCAGTAGTACGTTTACTGTCTGAGTGGACTAATCCATTGTGGAGGCTGTGGGGATGGCACACCAGTAGTACGTTTACTGTCTGAGTGGACTAATCCATTGTGGAGGCTGCGCGGATGGCACACCAGTAGTACATTTACCATTAATTACCATAATTTCAAATCTACAAGGTTTGTTTGGTTATAGTAATTTCTGTTAATGCATTCAATATATGATTATTCAAGTTTTTACAGTTGTCATTGTAACAGTGGACACGTTGTTTGCAGAGCGCACAGTTGTGAGAAATACGTTTAGGTTTATTTCATTCTGTTTACAAGTTGTCAATTTATTCATCGTCTTTTGTTTGGAGTGTCAATGTTGAGTAAGGACACGCACCTGCCTACAGATAGAACTAGGCTACCTGGCCTGTCTGTGTGTAAATGTAGGCCTATAAAATGTGCCCCCTTGGGGATGTGATACTATTTCTGATTGTCTTAACTCCCCATCACTGTGGAGCTTCTCAAAATCTCTCTCTCTCTCTTCGGCCTCAAAAAGCAAGTAAACGAAGTCTGTTTTTTATATATTTTTTTTACATCCATTGAGAAAGACACTAGTTCGTCAACGTAGCCTATTAGAAAACACATTTCAGCCTATTAGAAAACACATTTCAGCCCTCTCCCTTTCAATAACCACTCAGCATGAAAGGGGGGGTACCTGATTACTACTTATAGACTACGGCTGTGTCTGTCTGGAGCGCACCGGGGCAGGAAACGCTAAGGGCCCATAATATTTTATGTAATGTTGCAAGTTTGCTAGTGCTAGCTTCAGGCCAGACCCAAGTTAATAGTTGATTCAATATTTCAAGTTCCTTCCAGACAGGCCATGGATAGCCAATGTGATTTATAGGATATTTTTTTTTTTAAATCAGGTTATTTTCTACCTGCAGGGTGCAATGTTTTTATTTGTTGGCTTTATGTAGGCTGTTTTCATATTGGCAATAGAAGTTACTGTTAGAATTGTATCAATTTTAATTTAGATAGAATTTTGATCAACCACATGACATTGCAATATGAAGATCATTATAAAGTAAATTAAAATGTTTTACGAAATATGCGTATGAATATCATAACTGGCACGCAGGGTCAGTAGAAATGGTCGGATAACTTGGCACTCCAAATGGAAAGGTTGCTAGGGCGCTGGTGTGGCCCGTTACTGGCAACTTCAGGAGCATAAAGGGCAGAATCTGTGGGGGGGGGGCAGGTTTCATTTCGTCTGGTTAGGTTATATTGATCTCAGGCTCTCTCTTTAGTAATTTGTGTCTTCATTTGTTTAAATCGCAGGGCTTAAAGCATCAGACAAGCTCAGTAGCCTACATATAGTTGATTTTATTCAAACATAGGGTGTGTCTATATGGAAAAATATATGTTTAAAAGAACAGAAGACTCTCAGCACCAAGTCCTAGCACTGCTCATACGACAAGACGTACAACCAACATTTGGGAACATCCAACAGGGGTCGGGAGAACGGAACCGCCCGACCGGGTCTGGAGAACGGAACAGCCCGACCGGGTCTGGAGAACGGAACAGCCCGACCGGGTCTGGAGAACGGAACAGCCCGACCGGGTCTGGAGAACGGAACAGCCCGACCGGGTCTGGAGAACGGAACAGCCCGACCGGGTCTGGAGAACGGAACAGCCCGACCGGGTCGGGAGAACGGAACAGCCCGACCGGGTCGGGAGAACGGAACAGCCCGACCGGGTCGGGAGAACGGAACAGCCCGACCGGGTCTGGAGAACGGAACAGCCCGACCGGGTCGGGAGAACGGAACAGCCCGACCGGGTCGGGAGAACGGAACAGCCCGACCGGGTCGGGAGAACGGAACAGCCCGACCGGGTCGGGAGAACGGAACAGCCCGACCGGGTCTAGAGAACGGAACAGCCCGACCGGGTCGGGAGAACGGAACAGCCCGACCGGGTCTAGAGAACGGAACAGCCCGACCGGGTCTAGAGAACGGAACAGCCCGACCGGGTCTAGAGAACGGAACAGCCCGACCGGGTCTAGAGAACGGAACAGCCCGACCGGGTCTAGAGAACGGAACAGCCCGACCGGGTCTAGAGAACGGAACAGCCCGACCGGGTCTAGAGAACGGAACAGCCCGACCGGGTCTGGAGAACGGAACAGCCCGACCGGGTCTAGAGAACGGAACAGCCCGACCGGGTCTGGAGAACGGAACAGCCCGACCGGGTCTAGAGAACGGAACAGCCCGACCGGGTCGGGAGAACGGAACAGCCCGACCGGGTCGGGAGAACGGAACAGCCCGACCGGGTCTAGAGAACGGAACAGCCCGACCGGGTCTAGAGAACGGAACAGCCCGACCGGGTCGGGAGAACGGAACAGCCCGACCGGGTCTGGAGAACGGAACAGCCCGACCGGGTCTGGAGAACGGAACAGCCCGACCGGGTCTAGAGAACGGAACAGCCCGACCGGGTCTGGAGAACGGAACAGCCGTTCGTGCATCCTTGACCCGCTCAAACTACGCCAGTACCAACATACTGATCCTAGCTCAAGTTCATGGGAAATTCACCCTGTCTGGGACAGAACGAAAATGTGGCAAAAAACAACCATTTAAGATTGTTGGAAATCAACAAGGCCCTAATCTATGGATTTCACATGATTGGGCATAAGCCCACCCACTTGGAGGCCAGGCCGACCCAATGGGCAACCAGTTCCAGCCGAACAGAATGAGTTTTCCCCACAAAAGGGCTTTGTTACACAGAAATACTCCTCCCTACCCCCAAACCCACAGCGTAACCTGCCAAATGGAGGTCCTGGGCTGGCGTGGTTACACGTGGTCTGCGGTTGTGAGGCCGGTTGGACCTACTGATAAATTCGATAAATCGACATTGGAGGTGGCTTATGGTAGAGAAATTAACATTAAATTATCTGACAACAGATCTGGTGGACATTCCTGCAGTCAACATGCCAATTGCACGCTCCCTCAAAACTTGAGACATCTGTGGCATTGTGTTGTGAGTTGTGTTGTGAGACAAAACTGCACATTTTAGAGTGGCCTTTTATTGCCCCCAGCACAAGGTGTACCTGTGTGCACAAAATTTGCGCGAAATAAGCTTGTGCACATGTAACATTCCTGGGATCTTTTATTTCAGCTCGTGAAACCAGCATCTAAATGTTGCTTTTATATTTCAGTTCAGTGTATTTTGCTTGTCCATCCCATCCTAGCGCATCTCTCCAGGGTGCTGTTGGGAGAGGCGTCGCTGAGGCAACCACTTAACAAAAAATATTTTAAAAATGTATTTAACAAATGTAGCAGATAAAGGATATCTCAAAAACGACCTCTCCAGAATCCATGTGACGGAAATCCATCACAGTGATGGAGAACCTGAACCTGCTGCTGCATTGGACTACAGAGCATCTGGGGATTCCATTTTAGACATTTAGCAGATGCTCATCCAGAGAGATTTACGGGAGCAATTTAGGGTTAAGTGCCTTGCTCAAGGGCACATCGACCGATTTTTCACCTAGCAGGCTCGGGGAGTCAAACCAGCAACCTTTCGGCTCCCGACACAATGCTCTTAACCACTAGGCTACCTGACGCACCTTTCTGTAGCCGCCAATTGATTACAGTCGACCAATGTACAGTATGTCCATGGATTACAGTCGACCAATGTACAGTATGTCCATGGATTACAGTCGACCAATGTACAGATAATGGGTGGACCACCCATGATCGCTCCCGGAGGATGGTGGACCACCCATGATCTCTCCCGGAGGATGGTGGACCACCCATGATCTCTCCCGGAGGATGGTGGACCACCCATGATCTCTCCCGGAGGATGGTGGACCACCCATGATCTCTCCCGAAGGAAGGTGGACCACCCATGATCTCTCCCGGAGGATGGTGGACCACCCATGATCTCTCCCGGAGGATGGTGGACCACCCATGATCTCTCCCGGAGGATGATTGACCACCCATTATCTCTCCCGGAGGATGGTGGACCACCCATTATCTCTCCCGGAGGATGGTGGACCACCCATTATCTCTCCCGGAGGATGGTGGACCACCCATTATCTCTCCCGGAGGATGGTGGACCACCCATTATCTCTCCCGGAGGATGGTGGACCACCCATTATCTCTCCCGGAGGATGGTGGACCACCCATTATCTCTCCTGGAGGATGGTGGACCACCCATTATCTCTCCTGGAGGATGGTGGACCACCCATTATCTCTCCTGGAGGATGGTCGACCACCTTTGATGTATAACATTGCAACCAAATACATACCTTTTTTAATAATTTGCTCATTCAATATATCAAAGATCAAATGGCTATGGTAGGCAAAAAGTATTTGTATTCAGCTGAAGCCCACAAATAGTCTTCAGGAAATGTACTTTCACACATGCAGGTGATGCTTTTAAAAACACACAGACATGTTGAAGTGTATTCCCAATCCTGGCTGATATTTTGATTTTTTAAAACTTTATTGATCAAATATTTTAAAACAGCAAAAATAAATTACATTAAACAGAAATTAAATTAATTTCAATTACTTTTGTCATTTTCCAGAACTTTTCCAGGCCTGGGGAAAAAACATCAAACTCCATGACTTTTCCAGGGTTTTTAAATGACCCTGCATTTCTGATGGAGTTTACGGTATAGTAAATATAGTTTACGGTATAGTAAATATAGTTTACGGTATAGTTAATATAGTTTACGGTATAGTAAATATAGTTTACGGTATAGTGAATATAGTTTACGGTACAGTGAATATAGTTTACGGTACAGTTAATATAGTTTACGGTACAGTTAATATAGTTTACGGTACAGTAAATATAGTTTACCGTATAGTTAATATAGTTTACGTATAGTTAATATAGTTTACGGTATAGTTAATATAGTTTACGGTATAGTAAATATAGTTTACGGTATAGTAAATATAGTTTACGGTATAGTAAATATAGTTTACGGTATAGTGAATATAGTTTACGGTATAGTGAATATAGTTTACGGTATAGTGAATATAGTTTACGGTACAGTGAATATAGTTTACGGTACAGTGAATATAGTTTACGGTACAGTGAATATAGTTTACGGTACAGTAAATATAGTTTACGGTATAGTAAATATAGTTTACGGTATAGTTAATATAGTTTACGTATAGTTAATATAGTTTACGGTATAGTTAATATAGTTTACGGTATAGTTAATATAGTTTACGGTATAGTTAATATAGTTTACGGTATAGTTAATATAGTTTACGGTATAGTTAATATAGTTTAAGGTATAGTTAATATAGTTTAAGGTATAGTTAATATAGTTTACGGTATAGTTGATATAGTTTACGGTATAGTTGATATAGTTTACGGTATAGTTAATATAGTTTACGGTATAGTTAATATAGTTTAAGGTATAGTTAATATAGTTTACGGTATAGTTGATATAGTTTACGGTATAGTTGATATAGTTTACGGTATAGTTGATATAGTTTACGGTATAGTTAATATAGTTTACGGTATAGTTAATATAGTTTAAGGTATAGTTAATATAGTTTACGGTATAGTTAATATAGTTTACGGTATAGTTAATATAGTTTAAGGTATAGTTAATATAGTTTACGGTATAGTTAATATAGTTTACGGTATAGTTAATATAGTTTACGTATAGTTAATATAGTTTACGGTATAGTTAATATAGTTTACGGTATAGTTAATATAGTTTAAGGTATAGTTAATATAGTTTAAGGTATAGTTAATATAGTTTACGGTATAGTTAATATAGTTTAAGGTATAGTTAATATAGTTTACGGTATAGTTAATATAGTTTACGGTATAGTTAATATAGTTTACGTATAGTTAATATAGTTTACGGTATAGTTAATATAGTTTACGGTATAGTTAATATAGTTTAAGGTATAGTTAATATAGTTTAAGGTATAGTTAATATAGTTTACGGTATAGTTAATATAGTTTACGGTATAGTTAATATAGTTTACGGTATAGTTAATATAGTTTACGGTATAGTTAATATAGTTTACGTATAGTTAATATAGTTTACGGTATAGTTAATATAGTTTACGGTATAGTTAATATAGTTTAAGGTATAGTAAATAGCCGGGTCCATATTACGTCACACCCCGCAAGAAACAATTCTGTCATGACTTCGGCATTCTTTGAAATTCTGATCGGTTTTATGGAATAACTAATACAATAGAAATATTAGGTGTAACTTTGGGACTTTTAATCCAGGACCTGTATAATAGGCAGTGACTCGGTACCGGTACCCCCCTGTATATAGCCTCCACATTGACTCTGTACCGTAATACCCTGTATATAGCCTCCACATTGACCCTGTACCGTAATACCCTGTATATAGCCTCCACATTGACTCTGTACCGTAATACCCTGTATATAGTCTCCACATTGACTCTGTACCGTAATACCCTGTATATAGCCTCCACATTGACTCTGTACCGTAATACCCTGTATATAGCCTCCACATTGACCCTGTACCGTAATACCCTGTATATAGCCTCCACATTGACCCTGTACCGTAATACCCTGTATACTGTGTATAGACTCGTTATTGTTATTCTTATTGTGCTACTGTTTATTATTACTTTTTATTTTGTTCTACATGATAAATATTTTCTTCTTCTTGAACTGCACTGTTGGTTCAGGGTCAGCATTTCACAGTAAAGTCTACACTTGTTGTATTCAGCATTTCACAGTAAAGTCTACACCGGTTGTATTCAGCATTTCACAGTAAAGTCTACACCGGTTGTATTCAGCATTTCACAGTAAAGTCTACACTTGTTGTATTCTGGGCAAGTGGCAAATGAAGTTAGATTTGATGCGTACACGAATGCAAATCCACATGTTCAATGTGGTTACATTTAAGCTACCTCTCCTTCAAACATCCTGAGAGATCTGGCTCCTTCCATCGGTGGTATGGGTGCAGTGATGTGTTTGCTTGTTAAATGTTAAAGATCACATCACTCCACAGGTCAAAAACAACCTGAGACTGAACTCAGTTAGCTGTATAATCCACTTTTTTTCCCTACATGCTCCCACAAATAATTACAAACAATAGCATGCTGGAATAGATGGCTCACAAGCCAAGTGAATGATATGGAACTGCTCTGCCACATATTGGGGTTCGGTGGGGGGGGGGGGGGGGGGCAGCATTCTTGGGAGAATTGAAGCGAATGAGTGATGGGGGAGGGGTGGTTGGCAAATCACAAAGGCCCAAGTGGGCCGCTTTTCTCGGGTGCAGAGGGAAAGGGGCCTTTGGGGGTGCAGAGGAAGAGAGGCCCGAGGGGGTGCAGAGGAAGAGAGGCCTGGGTGGGGTGCAGAGGAAGAGAGGCCCGGGGGTGCAGAGGAAGAGAGGCCCGGGGGTGCAGAGGAAGAGAGGCCCGGGGGTGCAGAGGAAGAGAGGCCCGGGGGTGCAGAGGAAGAGAGGCCCGGGGGTGCAGAGGAAGAGAGGCCCGGGGGTGCAGAGGAAGAGAGGCCAGGGGGGTGCAGAGGAAGAGAGGCCTGGGGGAGGGGGGGGGTCGGATCTCTTGTCGTAGCAAGAAAGTGGAAATGGATTCTCTTCTGCATGAGTACAACATATTCTCCGTGCACATGGGACACTTGTTAAAATGTTCCCCCTTCCTTTTTTTTGTCGTTGCCTTGAGAGTTGGTTTACAAGCGTTATTAATGACATGGGTAGTTTAGCTAACGCTGCTCCTGGATCCATGATCTTAACAAAAGCCGGAGGACGCAGTTCAACTAGCCAAGCATGCTAGGTGGCTAGCTGGTTAGGTGGCTAGTTGGTTAGGTGGCTAGTTGGTTAGGTGGCTAGTTGGTTAGGTGGCTAGCTGGTTAGGTGGCTAGTTGGTTAGGTGGCTAGTTGGTTAGGTGGCTAGCTGACTAGGTGGCTAGTTGGTTAGGTGGCTAGCTGACTAGTTGGTTAGGTGGCTAGCTGACTAGGTGGCTAGTTGGTTAGGTGGCTAGTTGACTAGGTGGCTAGTTGGTTAGGTGGCTAGCTGACTAGGTGGCTAGCTGGTTAGGTGGCTAGCTGACTAGCTGGTTAGGTGGCTAGCTGACTAGGTGGCTAGCTGACTAGCTGGTTAGGTGGCTAGCTGACTAGGTGGCTAGCTGGTTAGGTGGCTAGCTGACTCGCTGGTTAGGTGGCTAGCTGGTTAGGTGGCTAGCTGGTTAGGTGGCTAGCTGGTTAGGTGGCTAGCTGGTTAGGTGGCTAGTTGGTTAGGTGGCTAGCTGACTAGCTGGTTAGCTGACTAGCTTGACTGAATCCGTTAGCTTATGCAAAACGACGTTACAGTAACAGAGTTAGAGCTAACTAATTAGCTAACGTTAGTTATCGTCTCCTTCGGGACGTTATTAACCCAGTTTGTTATACAGATAATAAAAAATGGGCGGTCCGTTGTTATCTATCAAGTAGAACATGTCGTTGATATTTTCTCGATGTTAATTTAGGCTAAAGTTGTTAGGAAGTAGCTAGTTAAAGCAACTTATGGGGGGAGAACTCGACCTTTTCAGTAGCCATCTACAGTAGTTAACATTGGCGATAGAAGTATGCAGGACTCACCACATCCGATATTACTCGGGGCCTGGTCCGTAGTATATATATTTATATTTTTCAAATACAAAAAAAAAACAGCTTAGCTAACCAACTTCAAAACTAATCTTAAACGTTATTGTCCGTTATTCATCTGTCGAAGGATGGACTGAATTTTGACACTGCTGGACGGTTACCGGCACCTATTTCTTCTTCGATGAGGTTTAACGGCGACGGGTATCCAATACATGTTGCATGTACCGCCACCTACTGGACTGGACCTTGCTTAAAAACAACAAAAATAAATACCGTACCACCTAACACTACACTCACAAAAAAAACTTTCTCCACTATATTTAAATCTATCTGGTCCTACCTCAGGCCAACAGACTGAAAGGATGGGACACCATCACTGAAACTCTTCTCGCTTCAAGTCTCGCACACACAAATACCTCTCTGCAGCTGCCATCACAACTTCAATTTTCTGTGACTTACATTGCATCCCTGCAGTACAGTTGATAACCATTGCAATACATTTAAAAACATCTAATCTTACTGAAACATACAGTACCAGTCAAAAGTTTGGACACACCTACCCATTCAAGGGATGTTCTTTTTTTTTATTAAAAAAAAAAAAAAACTATTTTCTACATTATAGAATAATAGGGAAGATATCAAAACTATGAAATAACACATATGGAATCATATAGTAACCAAAAAAGTATTTTAAAAAATCTAAATACATTTTAGATTCTTCAAAGTAGCCACCCTTTACCTTGATGACACCTTTGCACACTCTTGGCATTTTTTCAACCTGCTTCAAGAGGAATGCTTTTCCAACAAACAGTCTTGAGGGAGTTCCCACATATGCTGAGCACTTGTTGGCTGCTTTTCCTTCACTCTGCGGTCCTTCACTCCTTCACTCAACTCATAAGAGCGTCTGCTAAATGACTTAAATGTAAATGTAAATGTAATCCCAAACCATCTCAATTGTGTTGAGGTCTGGTGATTGGGCTGCAATCTGAGGTGCCGTATTTTGCCGATTTTTGAGGCTGGTAACTCTAATGAACTTTTAACACAATTTTGACCACTCTCAGCCTCATCTCTGGTTAAGAAGTTACCCACCTTCTCTGGACACTATGGCCAGTCTTTATTATCAACTTGTACCACATCAAAGGATCACTAATGATTCGTTTGAGCTGTGACAGAGGAGGTGACAGAGGACAACGCTGCCAATCTACTATGCTTTATGAGCACCAACAAAGCAACTGGGCTGGATAACCTGCAAGATTCATAAAGGATAATGGTGGTGTCACTGCAAAAACGATAACGCATATTATAAACCTTTCTATTAGCAGTGGTCAATTCCCCAAGGATCTCAAAACAGCCTGGTTCCACTCCACAAGAAGAGCAGTAAAACAAATGTAGGAAACTACAGGCCCGTGTCAAACCTCAGAACCTCATCCAAAGTTGAGAGATGAGTTTGTAATCAACTTGAGGGATACCTTCTGGAGAACAGTCTTTCTGTGAACTCCAGTCTGGCTCTGTGAACTCCAGTCTGGCTCTGTGAACTCCAGTCTGGCTCTGTGAACTCCAGTCTGGCTCTGTGAACTCCGGTCTGGCTCTGTGAACTCCAGTCTGGCTCTGTGAACTCCAGTCTGGCTCTGTGAACTCCAGTCTGGCTCTGTGAACTCCGGTCTGGCTCTGTGAACTCCAGTCTGGCTCTGTGAACTCCAGTCTGGCTCTGTGAACTCCGGTCTGGCTCTGTGAACTCCAGTCTGGCTCTGTGAACTCCAGTCTGGCTCTGTGAACTCCAGTCTGGCTCTATAAACTCCAGTCTGGCTCTGTGAACTCCAGTCTGGCTCCAAAAACTCCAGTCTGGCTTTAAAACAGCTCATTTCAATGACATTATCCACCTTTTTGACCACATTTAGCAGGAAAGTGGGATTTGGAAGTGGGCTTGTTGCCTTTGGAGTCCAGAGTGGAACAACTTAAACTTAATCAGAATATTTGACATCTTAAATGATCGTGCCCCAGGTTATATGAAAAACCACATTGACATGGTCTATAACCACCACAGTTACAATACCAGAGCTAGTGTTATGTCTTGTAGTATCCCAAGAGTAAACAGTATTGGTAGGAACATGTTTCTCTATACAGGTATACAGGCATGTGTCTATGGAATAGCCTTCCCTTGGAGATCAAGCAAAGAATAAGTAGAAACAACGTTTTAAAACGTTGAAAACGTTTTAAAACGTTTTCATTTGGACAAGGTTGTCTAAGTCAGAGAAACCACTCCACCGTGCCTTGTGCTCCCCCTTGTGCTGGTCGGGTGTATTGATTTTCAAGGATCGGTATGATGTGCAATGAATAGATTGTTTTAATGAATATGGTTGATTTTTAAGGTTAGGGAGACGTGAATAGTGCAACGTTTTAGGATGTCAATATAAATGAATGTATTGATGGTTGTTTGTAACTTTTTTTCTTGTCTTTTAGTCATTATATGTGTTATTGTTTTTACCACTTTGGAAACAAGCGTTTTAATTATTACTTTCAAATTATTTCCTCTGGGTCCACATTGTACTGTTTGTTAATATCTGTTACCCAAAATAAACTAAAGGCCAGGTCATCTCATGCGTAACTCTGTCACTCTCCTTCTTGGTCAAATAGACCTTACACAGCCTGGAGGCTCAACATGGTCAAATAGACCTTACACAGCCTGGAGGCTCAACATGGTCAAATAGACCTTACACAGCCTGGAGGCTCAACGCGGTCAATTAGACCTTACACAGCCTGGAGGCTCAACATGGTCAAATAGACCTTACACAGCCTGGAGGCTCAACATGGTCAAATAGACCTTACACAGCCTGGAGGCTCAACATGGTCAAATAGACCTTACACAGCCTGGAGGCTCAACGCGGTCAAATAGACCTTACACGTCAAACAACACACTCAGAACCCCTCTGGACCGATGGTACTGTGCAGGCGAGGTCAAACAACACACTCAGAACCCCTCTGGACCGATGGTACTGTGCAGGCGAGGTCAAACAACACACTCAGAACCCCTCTGGACCGATGGTACTGTGTAGGCTAGGTCAAACAACACACTCAGAACCCCTCTGGACCGATGGTACTGTATAGGCTAGGTCAAACAACACACTCAGAACCCCTCTGGACCGATGGTACTGTGTAGGCTCGGTCAAACAACACACTCAGAACCCCTCTGGACCGATGGTACTGTGTAGGCTAGGTCAAACAACACACTCAGAACCCCTCTGGACCGATGGTACTGTGTAGGCTAGGTCAAACAACACACTCAGAACCCCTCTGGACCGATGGTACTGTGTAGGCTCGGTCAAACAACACACTCAGAACCCCTCTGGACCGATGGTACTGTGTAGGCTAGGTCAAACAACATGGCTTCGTCTGGCATTGTACAGAAACAGACTATTCTCTATTACTGCAGTCTCGAGAGGATCTTTATTGTGTACCTACGATAGATGTCACATCTTTATAGCAATGACCTATTGTGGATTTCTGGTGACCATTAAAAATGGTGTGCATGTGTGTTAAACACGAATCAGAGAGCCAATGCACCGCGACAAGTTTAGTTTTGGACGTTTTATTGAAAGACAGACAGACAGACCTTATAAGAATAAGGACAGGTGGCAGGCCAACATCTGAGAGGGTCTCAAGAAGTTTACATCAGAAGAAGATCAGAAGAAGATGAACAAAGCAGTATACAGTAGAATCATTCAATTTCAACACGATCAAAACCAGTCAACAAGGGCCTCCCGAGTGGTGTAGTGGTCTAAGGCTACTAGAGATCCTGGTTCAAGTCCAGGCTCCGTCACAGCCGGCCGTGACCGGGAGACCCATGGGGCAGGCGCACAATTGGCCCAGTGTCGTCCGGGTTAGGGGAAGGTTTGGCCGGCAGGGATGTCCTTGTCCCATCATTCTCTAGCGACTCCTGTGGCGGGCCGGGCGCAGTGCACGCTGACACGGTCGCCAGGTGTTACGGTGTTTCCTCCGACACATGGGTGCGGCTGGCTTCCGGGTTAAGTGGGCATTGTGTTGGGTTGAGCAGTGCGTTTGGGTTGTGTTTCGGAGGACGCGCGGCTCTCGACCTTCGCCTCTCCCGAGTCCGTACGGGAGTTGCAGCGATGAGACAAGACTGTAACTACCAATTGGATACCAAGAAATTGGAGAGAAAAAAATGGGTAAAAAATAGAAAATATAAAAACTGTCAACAGATCAGGGAATAAGAAGAATAAAAACAGTTTGTGTGTCAAAGAGCAGTGTGTTACATACATACATAGTCAGTCAGTGTCTATAAACATCAACATCCCCTCTGGTTTTTACTACACCCTAGGTTTTCTGTAAAAGTGGACACACTACAGGACATACCCAACTAGTCGTGATCATGTGCTTACACACTCAACAATAGTTCAATCATTTGACTAATTAATACACATTTTAAAAAGGACAAATACACACAAAAAAAGTTGACGGGAAATGGATTGATTTGAAACAGTCTCCGTCCCAAATTACACCCTATTCAGTGTTTCCCAACTCCAGTCCTCCACTACCCCCAACAGCCCAACTCCAGTATTGGAGTTGGGATGTTGGGGGACTGGAGGACTGGAGTTGGGCTGTTGGGGGGACTGGAGGACTGGAGTTGGGCTGTTGGGGGACTGGAGGACTGGAGTTGGGCTGTTGGGGGACTGGAGGACTGGAGTTGGGCTGTTGGGGGACTGGAGGACTGGAGTTGGGCTGTTGGGGGGAATGGAGGACTGGAGTTGGGCTGTTGAGGGTACTGAAGGACTGGAGTTGGGCTGTTGGTAGGACTGGAGATGGGCGGTTGGGGGACAGGAGGACTGAAGGACTGAGGGACTGGAGTTGGGCTGTTAGGGGGACTGGAGGACTGGAGTTGGGCTGTTGGGGGGACTGGAGGATTGGAGTTGGGCTGTTGGGGATAGTGGAGGACTGGAGTTGGGCTGTTGGGGATAGTGGAGGACTGGAGTTGGGTTGTTGGGGTACTGGAGGACTGGAGTTGGGCTGTTGGGGATATTGGAGGACTGGAGTTGGGTTGTTGGGGTACTGGAGGACTGTAGTTGGGCTGTTGGGGAACTGGAGGACTGGAGTTGGGCTGTTGGTAGGACTGGAGATGGGCGGTTGGGGGACAGGAGGACTGAAGGACTGAGGGACTGGAGTTGGGCTGTTAGGGGGACTGGAGGACTGGAGTTGGGCTGTTGGGGGACTGGAGGACTGGAGTTGGGCTGTTGGGGGGACTGGAGGACTGGAGTTGGGCTGTTGGGGGACTGGAGGACTGGAGTTGGGCTGTTGGGGGACTGGAGGACTGGAGTTGGGCTGTTGGGAGGACTGGAGGACTGGAGTTGGGCTGTTGGGGGACTGGAGGACTGGAGTTGGGCTGTTGGGGGGAATGGAGGACTGGAGTTGGGCTGTTGGGGGGACTCGGGACTGTAGTTGGGCTGTTGGGGGGACTGAAGGACTGGAGTTGGGATGTTGGGGGACTGGAGGACTGGAGTTGGGCTGTTGGGGATAGTGGAGGACTGGAGTTGGGCTGTTGGGGATAGTGGAGGACTGGAGTTGGGCTGTTGGGGATATTGGAGGACTGGAGTTGGGTTGTTGGGGTACTGGAGGACTGGAGTTGGGCTGTTGGGGATATTGGAGGACTGGAGTTGGGTTGTTGGGGTACTGGAGGACTGTAGTTGGGCTGTTGGGGAACTGGAGGACTGGAGTTGGGCTGTTGGGGGGACTGGAGGACTGGAGTTGGGCTGTTGGGGAACTGGAGGACTGGAGTTGGGCTGTTGGGGGGACTGGAGGACTGGAGTTGGGCTGTTGAGGGTACTGAAGGACTGGAGTTGGGCTGTTGGTAGGACTGGAGATGGGCGGTTGGGGGACAGGAGGACTGAAGGACTGAGGGACTGGAGTTGGGCTGTTAGGGGGACTGGAGGACTGGAGTTGGGCTGTTGGGGGGACTGGAGCTGGAGTTGGGCTGTTGGGGGGACTGGAGGACTGGAGATGGGAAGCACTGCCCTACATAGTGCACTACTTGGGGTCTGGTCATTAGAAGCACACTATATTGAGAATGGAGTGCATGCTGGGACAAAGGGACTCTCTACAGGGGACAGGCCTTAGTTTAATAATAACCATTTTAGGATATGATGATGACAAAAGAGGAATCTATTCAGTTCATTTTATTTACAGTTTGGGATCAATAAAGGAGATAACAAGACGAGTAGAGGAGAGGAAGGGACCGTAGAGTAGAGTAGAGGGGATCAGTCATGTATAGAGTAGAGTAGAGTAGAGTAGAGTAGAGTAGAGTAGAGTAGAGGGGATCAGTCATGTATAGAGTAGAGTAGAGTAGAGTAGAGTAGAGGGGATCAGTCATGTGTAGAGTAGAGGGGATCAGTCATGTGTAGAGTAGAGTAGAGGGGATCAGTCATGTATAGAGTAGAGAGTAGAGTAGAGTAGAGTAGAGTAGAGTAGAGTAGAGTAGAGGGGATCAGTCATGTGTAGAGTAGAGGGGATCAGTCATGTGTAGAGTAGAGTAGAGGGGATCAGTCATGTATAGAGTAGAGTAGAGGGGATCAGTCATGTATAGAGTAGAGTAGAGGGGATCAGTCATGTGTAGAGTAGAGGGGATCAGTCATGTGTAGAGTAGAGTAGAGGGGATCAGTCATGTATAGAGTAGAGTAGAGGGGATCAGTCATGTATAGATAGAGTAGAGTAGAGTAGAGTAGAGTAGAGTAGAGTAGAGTAGATTAGAGTAGAGTAGAGGGGATCAGTCATGTGTAGAGTAGAGTAGAGTAGAGGGGATCAGTCATGTATAGAGTAGAGTAGAGGGGATCAGTCATGTATAGAGTAGAGTAGAGTAGAGGGGATCAGTCATGTGTAGAGTAGAGGGGATCAGTCATGTATAGAGTAGAGTAGAGTAGAGTAGAGGGAATCAGTCATGTGTAGAGTAGAGTAGAGGGGATCAGTCATGTGTAGAGTAGAGCAGAGGGGATCAGTCATGTATAGAGTAGAGTAGAGGGGATCAGTCATGTGTAGAGTAGAGCAGAGGGGATCAGTCATGTATAGAGTAGAGTAGAGGGGATCAGTCATGTGTAGAGTAGAGGGAATCAGTCATGTATAGAGTAGAGGGGATCAATCATGTATAGAGTAGAGTAGAGGGGATCAGTCATGTATAGAGTAGAGGGGATCAGTCATGTGTAGAGTAGAGGGAATCAGTCATGTATAGAGTAGAGGGGATCAGTCATGTGTAGAGTAGAGTAGAGGGGATCAGTCATGTATAGAGTAGAGGGGATCAGTCATGTGTAGAGTAGAGTAGAGGGGATCAGTCATGTGTAGAGTAGAGTAGAGGGGATCAGTCATGTGTAGAGTAGAGTAGAGGGGATCAGTCATGTGTAGAGTAGAGTAGAGGGGATCAGTCATGTATAGAGTAGAGGGAATCAGTCATGTATAGAGTAGAGGGGATCAGTCATGTGTAGAGTAGAGTAGAGGGTATCAGTCATGTGTAGAGTAGAGTAGAGGGGATCAGTCATGTGTAGAGTAGAGGAGAGGGGATCAGTCATGTATAGAGTAGAGGGAATCAGTCATGTATACAGTAGAGTAGAGGGGATCAGTCATGTATAGAGTAGAGTAGAGGGGATCAGTCATGTGTAGAGTAGAGGGGATCAGGCATGTATAGAGTAGAGTAGAGGGGATCAGTCATGTGTAGAGTAGAGTAGAGGGGATCAGTCATGTGTAGAGTAGAGGGGATCAGTCATGTATAGAGTAGAGTAGAGGGGATCAGTCATGTGTAGAGTAGAGGGGATCAGTCATGTATAGAGTAGAGGGAATCAGTCATGTGTAGAGTAGAGGGGATCAGTCATGTGTAGAGTAGAGTAGAGGGAATCAGTCATGTGTATAGTAGAGGGGATCAGTCATGTGTAGAGTAGAGGGAATCAGTAATGTGTAGAGTAGAGGGGATCAGTCATGTGTAGAGTAGAGTAGAGGGAATCAGTCATGTGTATAGTAGAGGGGATCAGTCATGTGTAGAGTAGAGGGAATCAGTAATGTATAGAGTAGAGGGGATCAGTCATGTGTAGAGTAGAGGGAATCAGTCATGTGTAGAGTAGAGGGGATCAGTCATGTGTAGAGTAGAGGGAATCAGTCATGTGTAGGGTAGAGTAGAGGGGATCAGTCATGTGTAGAGTAGAGGGAATCAGTCATGTGTAGGGTAGAGTAGAGGGGATCAGTCATGTGTAGAGTAGAGGGAATCAGTCATGTGTAGAGTAGAGGGGATCAGTCATGTGTAGAGTAGAGGGAATCAGTCATGTGTAGGGTAGAGTAGAGGGGATCAGTCATGTGTAGAGTAGAGGGAATCAGTCATGTGTAGAGTAGAGGGAATCAGTCATGTGTAGAGTAGAGGGAATCAGTCATGTGTAGAGTAGAGGGGATCAGTCATGTGTAGAGTAGAGGGGATCAGTCATGTGTAGAGTAGAGTAGAGGGAATCAGTCATGTATAGAGTAGAGGGAATCAGTCATGTGTAGAGTAGAGGGGATCAGTCATGTGTAGAGTAGAGTAGAGGGAATCAGTCATTTGTATAGTAGAGGGGATCAGTCATGTGTAGAGTAGAGGGAATCAGTCATGTGTAGAGTAGAGGGGATCAGTCATGTGTAGAGTAGAGGGAATCAGTCATGTGTAGAGTAGAGGGAATCAGTCATGTGTAGAGTAGAGGGGATCAGTCATGTGTAGAGTAGAGGGAATCAGTCATGTGTAGAGTAGAGGGAATCAGTCATGTGTAGAGGAGAGGGAATCAGTCATGTGTAGAGTAGAGGAGAGGGGATCAGTCATGTGTAGAGGAGAGGGAATCAGTCATGTGTAGAGTAGAGGAGAGGGAATCAGTCATGTGTAGAGTAGAGTAGAGTAGAGTAGAGTAGAGAGTAGAGTAGAGGGAATCAGTCATGTGTAGAGTAGAGTAGAGGGAATCAGTCATGTGTAGAGTAGAGAGAATCAGTCATGTGTAGAGTAGAGTAGAGGGATCAGTCATGTGTAGAGTAGAGTAATGGGGATCAGTCATGTGTAGAGTAGAGGGGATCAGTCATGTGTAGAGTAGAGTAATGGGGATCAGTCATGTGTAGAGTAGAGGGGATCAGTCATGTGTAGAGTAGAGTAGAGGGGATCAGTCATGTGTAGAGTAGAGTAGAGTAGAGGGGATCAGTCATGTGTAGAGTAGAGTAATGGGGATCAGTTAAGTGTAGAGTAGAGTAGAGAGAATCAGTCATGTGTAGAGTAGAGTAGAGGGGATCAGTCATGTGTAGAGTAGAGTAATGGGGATCAGTTAAGTGTAGAGTAGAGTAGAGAGAATCAGTCATGTGTAGAGTAGAGTAGAGTAGAGGGGATCAGTCATGTGTAGAGTAGAGTAATGGGGATCAGTTAAGTGTAGAGTAGAGTAGAGAGAATCAGTCATGTGTAGAGTAGAGTAGAGTAGAGTAGAGTAGAGTAGAGTAGAGTAGAGTAGAGGGGATTAGTCATGTGTAGAGTAGAGTAATGGGGATCAGTTAAGTGTAGAGTAGAGTAGAGAGAATCAGTCATGTGTAGAGTAGAGGGAATCAGTCATGTGTAGAGTAGAGTAGAGTAGAGTAGAGGGGATCAGTCATGTGTAGAGTAGAGTAGAGTAGAGGGAATCAGTCAAGTGTAGAGTAGAGTAGAGTAGAGGGGATCAGTCAAGTGTAGAGTAGAGTAGAGTAGAGGGGATCAGTCATGTGTAAAGTAGAGTAGAGTAGAGGGAATCAGTCAAGTGTGTAGAGTAGAGTAGAGGGGATCAGTCAAGTGTAGAGTAGAGTAGAGTAGAGGGGATCAGTCATGTGTAGAGTAGAGTAGAGGGGATCAGTCATGTGTAGAGTAGAGTAGAGGGGATCAGTCATGTGTAGAGTAGAGTAGAGGGGATCAGTCATGTGTAGAGTAGAGTAGAGGGGATCAGTCATGTGTAGAGTAGAGTAGAGGGAATCAGTCATGTGTAGAGTAGAGTAGAGTAGAGTAGAGGGAATCAGTCATGTGTAGAGTAGAGTAGAGGGAATCAGTCATGTGTAGAGTAGAGTAGAGGGAATCAGTCAAGTGTAGAGTGGAGTAGAGGGAATCAGTCATGTGTAGAGTAGAGTAGAGTAGAGTAGAGTATAGAGTAGAGTAGAGTAGAGTAGAGGGAATCAGTCATGTATAGAGTAGAGTAGAGTAGAGGGAATCAGTCAAGTGTAGAGTAGAGTAGAGTAGAGTAGAGTAGAGGGGATCAGTCAAGTGTAGAGTAGAGTAGAGTAGAGGGGATCAGTCATGTGTAGAGTAGAGTAGAGGGGATCAGTCATGTGTAGAGTAGAGTAGAGTAGAGGGGATCAGTCATGTGTAGAGTAGAGTAGAGGGGATCAGTCATGTGTAGAGTAGAGTAGAGTAGGGGGGATCAGTCATGTGTAGAGTAGAGTAGATAGAATCAGTCATGTGTAGAGTAGAGTAGAGGGAATCAGTCATGTGTAGAGTAGAGTAGAGTAGAGTAGAGGGGATCAGTCATGTGTAGAGTAGAGTAGAGTAGAGGGAATCAGTCAAGTGTAGAGTAGAGTAGAGTAGAGGGGATCAGTCAAGTGTAGAGTAGAGTAGAGTAGAGTAGAGGGGATCAGTCATGTGTAGAGTAGAGTAGAGTAGAGGGAATCAGTCAAGTGTAGAGTAGAGTAGAGTAGAGGGGATCAGTCATGTGTAGAGTAGAGTAGAGTAGAGGGGATCAGTCATGTGTAGAGTAGAGGGGATCAGTCATGTATAGAGTAGAGTAGAGTAGAGTAGAGGGAATCAGTCATGTGTAGAGTAGAGTAGAGGGGATCAGTCATGTGTAGAGTAGAGTAGAGGGGATCAGTCATGTGTAGAGTAGAGTAGAGGGGATCAGTCATGTGTAGAGTAGAGTAGAGGGGATCAGTCATGTGTAGAGTAGAGTAGAGGGAATCAGTCATGTGTAGAGTAGAGGGGATCAGTCATGTGTAGAGTAGAGTAGATAGAATCAGTCATGTGTAGAGTAGAGTAGATAGAATCAGTCATGTGTAGAGTAGAGTAGATAGAATCAGTCATGTGTAGAGTAGAGGGGATCAGTCATGTGTAGAGTAGAGTAGAGGGAATCAGTCATGTGTAGAGTAGAGGGAATCAGTCATGTGTAGAGTAGAGTAGAGGGAATCAGTCATGTGTAGAGTAGAGTAGAGGGGATCAGTCATGTGTAGAGTAGAGTAGAGGGGATCAGTCATTTGTAGAGTAGAGTAGAGGGGATCAGTCATGTGTAGAGTAGAGTAGAGGGGATCAGTCATGTGTAGAGTAGAGTAGAGGGAATCAGTCATGTGTAGAGTAGAGTAGAGGGAATCAGTCATGTGTAGAGTAGAGTAGAGTAGAGTAGAGGGAATCAGTCATGTGTAGAGTAGAGGGAATCAGTCATGTGTAGAGTAGAGTAGAGGGGATCAGTCATGTGTAGAGTAGAGTAGAGGGGATCAGTCATTTGTAGAGTAGAGTAGAGGGGATCAGTCATGTGTAGAGTAGAGTAGAGGGGATCAGTCATGTGTAGAGTAGAGTAGAGGGAATCAGTCATGTGTAGAGTAGAGTAGAGTAGAGTAGAGGGAATCAGTCATGTGTAGAGTAGAGGGGATCAGTCATGTGTAGAGTAGAGGGGATCAGTCATGTGTAGAGTAGAGGGGATCAGTCATGTGTAGAGTAGAGGGGATCAGTCATGTGTAGAGTAGAGTAGGGAATCAGTCATGTATAGAGTAGACTGTCCACATCATCCTGTCACTGCCCAGCTCTGTTGAGAGATTGAATCAACTCTGTTTTGAGACTGAATCAACTGTGTTGCGAGACTGAATCAACTCTGTTTTGAGACTGAATCAACTGTGTTGCGAGACTGAATCAGCTCTGTTGAGAGACTGAATCAACTCTGTTGAGAAACTGAATCAGCTCTGTTGAGAGACTGAATCAGCTCTGTTGAGAAACTGAATCAGCTCTGTTGAGAGACTGAATCAGCTCTGTTGAGAGACTGAATCAGCTCTGTTGAGAGACTGAATCAGCTCTGTTGAGAGACTGAATCAGCTCTGTTGAGAGACTGAATCAGCTCTGTTGAGAGACTGAATCAACTCTGTTGAGAGACTGAATCAACTCTGTTGAGAGACTGAATCAGCTCTGTTGAGAGACTGAATCAGCTCTGTTGAGAGACTGAATCAACTCTGTTGAGAGACTGAATCAACTCTGTTGAGAGACTGAATCAGCTCTGTTGAGAGACTGAATCAACTCTGTTGAGAGACTGAATCAACTCTGTTGAGAGACTGAATCAACTCTGTTGAGAGACTGAATCAACTCTGTTTTGAGACTGAATCAACTCTGTTGAGAGACTGAATCAACTCCGTTGAGAGACTGAATCAGCTCTGTTGAGAGACTGAATCAGCTCTGTTGAGAGACTGAATCAACTCTGTTGAGAGACTGAATCAGCTCTGTTGAGAGACTGAATCAACTCTGTTGAGAGACTGAATCAACTCTGTTGAGAGACTGAATCAACTCTGTTGAGAGACTGAATCAGCTCTGTTGAGAGACTGAATCAGCTCTGTTGAGAGACTGAATCAACTCTGTTGAGAGACTGAATCAACTCTGTTGAGAGACTGAATCAACTCCGTTGAGAGACTGAATCAACTCCGTTGAGAGACTGAATCAACTCTGTTGAGAGACTGAATCAACTCCGTTGAGAGACTGAATCAGCTCTGTTGAGAGACTGAATCAACTCTGTTGAGAGACTGAATCAACTCCGTTGAGAGACTGAATCAGCTCTGTTGAGAGACTGAATCAGCTCTGTTGAGAGACTGAATCAACTCCGTTGAGAGACTGAACCAATTCTGTTGAGAGACTGAATCAGCTCTGTTGAGAGACTGAATCAACTCCGTTGAGAGACTGAACCAGCTCTGTTGAGAGACTGAATCAACTCTGTTGAGTTTTATCATCAGGGTTGGGATCAATTCCATTTCACTCCAATCAATTCAGGAGATTAATTTGAATTCAATTCATTTCTGATTCTTCAAATGAATCAATCCAGAGTGAGTATTATACGGTGACATTCGGGGGGATTTAAAAAAAAAAGTAATTTATTAACAATAAAGATTTTTTAATGAACTTTTAATATTTAATTTCTCCAAAATATCTCCAACATCCAGACAGTGCACTGTGCACCAGCCATTTTAGGAACGGACAGAGACATCTGGAATAAAACACCAAAAGAGTGGAATGACATTCGGTGATGTCCCCCCCAAAAACCTGGGAACACCTGAGAAATAACGGAATATCATCATGGGACCGGACAAAATCTGAACCAATCATACAAGTCTATGTTTCACAAGTTTGGACATCAAAGAACAGAACAGCAGAATACAGTACAGTAGAATACAGTAGAACACAGTAGAATACAGAACAGTAGAATACAGTAGAATACAGAACAGTAGAATACAGTAGAACACAGTAGAATACAGAACAGTAGAATACAGTAGAATACAGTAGAATACAGAACAGTAGAATACAGTAGAATACAGTAGAATACAGAACAGTAGAATACAGTAGAATGCAGTACAGTAGAATACAGTAGAATATAGAACAGTAGAATACAGTAGAATACAGAACAGTAGAATACAGTAGAATGCAGTACAGTAGAATACAGTAGAATACAGAACAGGACAGAACAGTAGAACACAGTAGAATACAGTAGAGTACACAACAGTAAAATACATAACAGTACAGAACAATAGAATACAGAACAGAACAATAGAATACAGTACAGAACAGAACAGTAGAATACAGTAGAGTACACAACAGTAGAATACAGAACAGTACAGAACAGTAGAATACAGAACAGAACAGTAGAATACAGTACAGGACAGAACAGTAGAACACAGTAGTATACAGTAGAGTACAGAACAGTAGAATACAGAACAGTACAGACCAGTAGAATACAGTACAGAACAGAACAGTAGAATACAGTACAGGACAGAACAGTAGAACACAGTAGAATACAGTACAGAACAGAACAGTAGAGTACAGTACAGAACAGTAGAGTACAGAACAGTAGAGTACAGCACAGTACAGAACAGTAGAATACAGTACAGAACAGAACAGTAGAATACAGCACAGTACAGAACAGTAGAATACAGTACAGAACAGAACAGTAGAATACAGAACAGTACAGAACAGTAGAATACAGTACAGGACAGAACAGTAGAACACAGTAGAATACAGTACAGAACAGTAGAATACAATACAGAACAGTAGAGTACAGTACAGAACAGTAGAATACAGTACAGTACAGAACAGTAGAATACAGTAGAATACAGTACAGTACAGAACAGTAGAATACAGAACAGTAGAATACAGTACAGAACAGTAGAATACAGTACAGAACAGTAGAGTACAGTACAGAACAGAACAGTAGGGTACAGTACAGAACAGTAGAATACAGTACAGAACAGTAGAATACAGAACAGTACAGAACAGTATAATACAGTAGAATACAGTACAGAACAGTAGAATACAGTACAGAACAGTATAATACAGTAGAATACAGTACAGAACAGTAGAATACAGTACAGAACAGTACAGAACAGTAGAATACAGTACAGAACAGTAGAATACAGTACAGAACAGAACAGTAGAGTACAGTACAGAACAGTAGAATACAGTACAGAACAGTAGAGTACAGTACAGAACAGAACAGTAGAATACAGTACAGTACAGAACAGAACAGTAGAGTACAGTACAGAACAGAACAGTAGAGTACAGTACAGAACAGTAGAATACAGTACAGAACAGAACAGTAGAGTACAGTACAGAACAGTAGAATACAGTACAGAACAGAACAGTAGAGTACAGTACAGAACAGTAGAATACAGTACAGAACAGTAGAGTACAGTACAGAACAGAACAGTAGAATACAGTACAGAACAGTACAGAACAGTAGAATACAGTACAGAACAGTAGAATACAGTACAGAACAGAACAGTAGAGTACAGTACAGAACAGTAGAATACAGTACAGAACAGTAGAGTACAGTACAGAACAGAACAGTAGAATACAGTACAGTACAGAACAGAACAGTAGAGTACAGTACAGAACAGAACAGTAGAGTACAGTACAGAACAGAACAGTAGAGTACAGTACAGAACAGTAGAGTACAGAACAGTAGAGTAGAGTACAGTACAGAACAGTAGAATACAGTACAGAACAGTAGAGTACAGTACAGAACAGAACAGTAAAAATACAGTACAGAACAGTAGAATACAGTACAGAACAGTAGAGTACAGTACAGAACAGTAGAGTACAGAACAGTACAGAACAGAACAGTAGAATACAGTACAGAACAGTAGAATACAGTACAGAACAGTAGAGTACAGTACAGAACAGTAGAGTACAGTACAGAACAGTAGAGTACAGAACAGAACAGTAGAGTACAGAACAGAACAGTAGAATACAGTACAGAACAGAACAGTAGAATACAGTACAGTAGAATACAGAACAGTACAGAACAGTAGAATACAGTAGAATACAGTACAGAACAGAACAGTAGAGTACAGTACAGAACAGTACAGAACAGTAGAGTACAGAACAGTAGAGTACAGAACAGTAGAATACAGTAGAATACAGTACAGAACAGAACAGTAGAATGCAGAACAGAACAGTAGAATACAGAACAGTAGGGACCAGTAGAATACAGTACAGTACAGAACAGTAGAATACAGTACAGTACAGAACAGTAGAATACAGAACAGTAGAATACAGTACAGTACAGAACAGTAGAATACAGTAGAATACAGAACAGTAGAATACAGTACAGAACAGAACAGTAGAGTACAGAACAGAACAGTAGAATACAGTACAGTACAGAACAGAACAGTAGAGTACAGAACATAACAGTAGAATACAGAACAGAGCAGTAGAATACAGAACAGTAGAATACAGAACAGAACAGTAGAGTACAGAACAGAACAGTAAAATACAGTACAGTACAGAACAGTACAATACAGTAGAATACAGTACAGTACAGAGCAGTAGAATACAGAACAGTAGAATACAGAACAGTACAGAACAATAGAATACAGAACAGAACAGTAGAGTACAGTACAATACAGTAGAATACAGTACAGTACAGAGCAGTAGAATACAGAACAGTAGAATACAGAACAGTACAGAACAGTAGAATACAGAACAGTAGAATACAGAACAGTACAGAACAGTAGAATACAGTACAGAACAGTAGAGTAAAGAACAGAACAGTAAAATACAGTACAGTACAGAACAGTACAATACAGTAGAATACAGTACAGTACAGAGCAGTAGAATACAGAACAGTAGAATACAGAACAGTACAGAACAGTAGAGTACAGAACAGAACAGTAAAATACAGTACAGAACAGTACAATACAGTAGAATACAGTACAGTACAGAACAGTAGAATACAGAACAGTACAGAACAGTAGAATACAGAACAGAACAGTAGAATACAGAACAGTAGAATACAGAAGAGTACAGAACAGTATAATACAGAACAGTAGAATACAGAACAGTACAGAACAGTAGAATACAGTACAGAACAGAACAGTAGAATACAGAACAGTACAGAACAGTAGAATACAGTACAGAACAGAACAGTAGAATACAGAACAGTACAAAACAGTAGAATACAGTAGAATACAGTACAGTACAGAACAGTAGAATACAGAACAGTACAGAACAGTAGAATACAGAACAGTACAGAACAGTAGAATACAGAACAGAACAGTAGAATACAGAACAGTAGAATACAGAACAGTACAGAACAGTAGAATACAGAACAGAACAGTAGAATACAGAACAGTAGAGTACAGAACAGTAGAATACAGAACAGTACAGAACAGTAGAATATAGAACAGTACAGAACAGTAGAATACAGAACAGAACAGTAGAATGCAGAACAGAACAGTAGAACACAGAACAGAACAGTAGAATACAGAACAGCACAGAACAGTAGAATACAGAACAGTACAGAACAGTAGAATACAGAACAGAACAGTAGAGTACAGAACACTACAGAATGGTAGAATACAGAACAGTACAGTAGAATACAGAACAGTACAGAACAGTAGAATACAGAACAGAACAGTAGAATACAGAACAGTAGAATACAGAACAGTACAGAACAGTAGAGTACAGTACAGTACAGTAGAATACAGTAGAGTACAGTACAGTACACTGAAGTAGAACACAGTACAGTACAGAACAGTAGAAAACAGAACAGAACAGTAGAATACAGAACAGTACAGAACAGTAGAATACAGAACAGTACAGTACAGAACAGTAGAATACAGAACAGAACAGTAGAGTACAGAACAGAACAGTAAAATACAGTACAGTACAGAACAGTTAGAGTACAGTACAGTACAGAACAGTAGAGTACAGTACAGAACAGTAGAATACAGTACAGTACAGAACAGTAGAATACAGTACAGTACAGAACAGTAGAGTACAGTACAGTACAATAGAATACAGTAGAATACAGTACAGTACAGAACAGTAGAGTACAGTACAGAACAGTAGAGAACAGTAGAATACTGTACAGTACAAAACAGTAGAGTACAGTACAGTACAGAACAGTAGAATACAGTACAGTACAGTACAGTACAGTACAGTAGGATACAGTACAGAACAGTAGAGTACAGTACAGTACAATAGAATACGGTAGAATACAGTACAGTACAGTACAGTAGAGAACAGTATAATACAGTACAGTACAGTAGAGAACAGTAGAATACCGTACAGTACAAAACAGTAGAGTACAGTACAGTACAGAACAGTAGAATACAGTACAGTACAGTACAGTACAGTACAGTACAGTACAGTAGGATACAGTACAGAACAGTAGAATACAGTACAGTACAGTAGAGTACAGTAGAATACAGTACAGTACAGAACAGTAGAATACAGTAGAATACAGTACAGTACAGTAGAATACAGTACAGCATAATACAGTACAGTACAGTAGAATACAGTACATTACAGAACAGTAGAATACAGTACATTACATTACAGTAGAATACAGTACAGTACAAAACAGTAGAGTACAGTATAATACAGTACAGTACAGTAGAACATGGTACATTACAGAACAGTAGAATACAGTGCAGTACAGTAGAATACAGTACATTACAGTACAGTAGAATAGAGTACAGTAGAATACAGTACATTACAGTACAGTAGAATATAGTACAGTAGAATACAGTACATTACAGAACAGTAGAGTAGAGTACAGTAGAGTTCAGTATAGTACAGTAGAATACAGTATATTACAGAACAGTAGAATACAGTACAGTAGAGTTCAGTAGAGTAGAGTTCAGTAGAGTAGAGTACAGTACAGTTCAGTACAGTACAATAGAATACAGTATATTACAGAACAGTAGAATACAGTACAGTAGAGTTCAGTAGAGTAGAGTACAGTAGAGTTCAGTACAGTACAGAAGAATACAGTATATTACAGAAAAGTAGAATACAGTTGTACTCAACTCGTTTGCTCTACTGTGTACTGTCTACTGTATTAAACTCTTGTGTGTATTATATTGTACTGAACGCTACTGTACTCTACTGAACTCTACTCTACTGAACTCTAATGTACTGAACTCTATTCTACAGTATGGTACTCCACTGAACTCTACTCTACTCAACTTTACTCTACTGAACACTACTCAACTTTACTTTACTCTACAGTAATCTCCCGAACTCTACTGTACTGTACTGCACTTGACTGAACTCTACTGTAATGTACTGTACTGAACTCTACTGTACTGTACTGAACTCTACTGAACTCTACTGTACTGTACTCTACTGAACTCTACTCTACTGAACTCTACTGTACTGTACTCTACTCTACTGAACTCTACTGTACTGTACTCTACTGAACTCTACTCAACTTTACTTTACTCTACTGTAATCTACTGAACTCTACTGTACTTAACTTTACTGTACTCTACTGAACTTTACTGTACTCTTCTCAACTTTACTCCACTGAACTCTACTGAACTTTACTTTACTCTACTGTAATCTACTAAACTCTACTGTACTGTACTGCACTCAACTGTACTCTACTCTACTGAACTCTACTGTGTACTGTACTGTATTAAACTCTACTGTACTCTACTGTTCTGAACTCTACTGTACTTTACTGTGCTGAACTCTACTCTCCTGAACTCTACTGTACACTACTGAACTATACTGAACTCTACTGTATTGTACTCTACTGAACTCCACTCTACTGAACTCTACTCCACTCTACTCTCGCTACTGAATTATACTCTACTAAACTTTACTCTACTGTACTGAACTATAATCTACTGTACTGAACTCTACTCTACTGAACTCTACTCTACTGTAGTCTACTGAACTATACTCTACTGAACTCTACTCTACTGTACTATACTGAACTCTACTCTACTGAACTCTACTGTACTGTACTCTACTGAACTATTCTTGAACTCTACTGAACTCTACTGTACTGAACTACTGAACTCTTCTTGAACTCTACTGTACTGTATTGAACTCTACACTACTGAACTGTATTGAACTCTACTCTACTCTACTCTACTGAACTCTACTCTACTGAACTCTACTGAACTCTACTGAACTGAACTCTACTGTACTGAACTCTACTCTACTGAACTCTACTCTACTGAACTCTACTGAACTCTACTCTACTGTACTATACTGAACTCTACTCTACTGAACTCTACTGAACTCTACTGTACTGTACTCTACTGAACTATTCTTGAACTCTACTCTACTGAACTCTACTGTACTGTACTCTACTGAACTCTTCTTGAACTCTACTGTACTGTATTGAACTCTACTCTACTGAACTGTATTGAACTCTACTCTACTGTACTCTACTGAACTCTACTCTACTGTACTCTACTGAACTCGACAGTGTACTCAACTGTATTAAACTCTACTGTACTGTACTAAACTCTATTCCACTGTAATGTACTATACTCTACTGTACTGTACTGAACTCTGCGGTGTACTCTACTGTATTAAGCTCTACTATACTGTACTGTACTGAACTCTACTGTACTCTACTGAACTCTACTCTACTGAACTCTGCTGTACTGAACTCTACTCTACTGAACTCTACTCTACTGAACTCTGCTGTACTGAACTCTACTCTACTGAACTCTACTCTACTGAACTCTACTCTACTGAACTCTACTCTACTGAACTCTACTCTACTGAACTCTACTCTACTGAACTCTACTCAACTGAACTCGACAGTGTACTCTACTGTATTAAACTCTACTGTACTGTACTAAACTTCACTCCACTGTAATGTACTATACTATACTCTACTGTCCTGAACTCTGTGGTGTACTCTACTGTATTACACTTTATTGTACTCTACTGTATTACATTTTACTGTACTCTACTGTATTAAGCTCTACTGTACTGTACTGTACTCTACTCTACTGTACTGTACTGAACTCCACCGTACTGTACTGAACTGTACTGTACTGAACTGTACTGTACTGAACTCTACTGTACTGAACTCTACTGTACTGTACTGAACTCTACTGTACTGAACTCTACTGTACTGAACTCTACTGTACTGTACTGAACTCTACTGTACTGAACTGTACTCCACTGTAATGTACTATACTATACTCTACTCTACTGTACTGTACTATACTATACTCTACTGTACGGAACTGCACTGTACTGAACTCTACTGTACTGTACTGAACTCTACTGTACTGTACTGAACTGTACTGTACTGAACTCTACTCTACTCTACTGTACTGTACTGAATTCCACTGTACTGTACTGAACTGTACTGTACTGAACTCTACTATACTGTACTGAACTCTACTGTACTGTAATGTACGATACTATACTCTACTGTACTGTAATGTACTATACTATACTCTACTGTACTGTACGGAACTGCACTGTACTGAACTCTACTGTACTGTACTGAACTCTACTGTACTGAACTCTACTATACTGTACTGAACTCTACTGTACTGTACTGAACTCTACTGTACTGAACTCTACTATACTGTACTGAACTCTACTGTACTGTACTGAACTCTACTGTACTGTACTGAACTGTACTGTACTGAACTCTACTGTACTGAACTCTACTGTACTGTAATGTACTATACTATACTCTACTGTACTGTACAGAACTGCACTGTACTGAACTCTACTGTACTGTACTATACTGCACTGTACTCTACTGTACTAAACTCTACTCCACTGTACTGTACTGAACTCTACGGTACTGTAATGTACGATACTATACTCTACTGTACTGTAATGTACTATACTATACTCTACTGTACTGTACGGAACTGCACTGTACTGAACTCTACTGTACTGTACTGAACTCTACTGTACTGTACTGAACTCTACTGTACTGAACTCTACTATACTGTACTGAACTCTACTGTACTGTACTGAACTCTACTGTACTGAACTCTACTATACTGTACTGAACTGTACTGTACTGAACTCTACTGTACTGAACTCTACTGTACTGTAATGTACTATACTATACTCTACTGTACTGTACAGAACTGCACTGTACTGAACTCTACTGTACTGTACTATACTGCACTGTACTCTACTGTACTAAACTCTACTCCACTGTACTGTACTGAACTCTACTGTACTGTACTGAACTCTACTGTACTGTAATGTACGATACTATACTCTACTGTACTGAATTCTACTGTACTGTAATGTACTGTACTGATCTCTACTCTACTGTACTGTAATGTACTGTAATGTAATGTACTGTAATGTAATGTACTGTACTGAACTCTACTGTACTGTACTGATCTCTACTGTACTGTAATGTAATGTACTGTACTGTACTGAACTCTACTGTACTGTACTGAACTCTACTCCACTGTAATGTACTATACTCTACTCCACTGTAATGTACTATACTATACTCTACTGTACTGTACTGATCTCTACTGTACTGTAATGTAATGTACTGTACTGTAATGTACTGTAATGTAATGTAATGTACTGTAATGTAATGTACTGTACTGATCTCTACTGTACTGTAATGTACTGTAATGTACTGTAATGTACTGTAATGTACTGTACTGTAATGTACTGAACTCTACTGTACTGTACTCTACTGAACTCTACTGTGTACTGTACTGTATTAAACTCTACTGTACTCTACTGTACTGTACTATACTATACTCTACTGTAATGAACTGTACTGAACTCTACTGTACTGAACTCTACTGTACTGCACTGTACTGTAATGTAATGTACTGTACTGTACTGTATTGTACTGTACTGAACTCTACTGTACTGTACTGTACTGTACTGTACTGTAATGTACTGTACTGTACTCTACTGTACTGTATTGTACTGTAATGAACTCTACTCTACTGTACTGTACTGAACTCTACTGTACTGTACTCTACTGTACTGTATTGTACTATCCTATACTGTATTGTACTGTACTGTACTCTACTGTACTGTATTGTACTATCCTATACTGTACTCTACTCTACTGTATTGTACTATCCTATACTGTATTGTACTATCCTATACTGTCCAAACTTGTGAACCCAACTGTGGTTTGTGACTACTATGATTGCCCATTGTAGAAAATTAAATAGCAGAAATTCCATTACAAATGTTTATTGAAATTGTCTCTACCTCTCTCTCTCTACCGCACCGGCTGTCTCTACATCTCTACCGCACCGGCTGTCTCTACCTCTCTACCGCACCGGCTGTCTCTACCTCTCTCTCTACCGCACCGGCTGTCTCTACCTCTCTCTCTACCGCACCGGCTGTCTCTACCTCTCTATCTACCGCACCGGCTGTCTCTACCTCTCTACCGCACCGGCTGTCTCTACCTCTCTCTCTCTACCTCACCGGCTGTCTCTACCTCTCTCTCTCTACCGCACCGGCTGTCTCTACCTCTCTCTCTCTACCTCACCAGCTGTCTCTACCTCTCTCTCTCTACCTCACCGGCTGTCTCTACCTCTCTCTCTCTACCGCACCGGCTGTCTCTCACTCTCTACCGCACCGGCTGTCTCTACCTCTCTCTCTACCACACCGGCTGTCTCTACCTCTCTCTCTCTCTACCGCACCGGCTGTCTCTACCTCTCTCTCTCTACTGCACCGGCTGTCTCTACTCCTCTCTCTACCGCACCGGCTGTCTCTATCTCTCTCTCTCTACTGCACCGGCTGTCTCTACCTCTCTCTCTACTGCACCGGCTGTCTCTACCTCTCTCTCTCTACTGCACCGGCTGTCTCTACTCCTCTCTCTACCGCACCGGCTGTCTCTACCTCTCTCTCTCTCTCTCTACCGCACCGGCTGTCTCTACCTCTCTCTCTCTACTGCACCGGCTGTCTCTACTCCTCTCTCTACCGCACCGGCTGTCTCTACCTCTCTCTCTCTACTGCACCGGCTGTCTCTACCTCTCTCTCTACTGCACCGGCTGTCTCTACCTCTCTCTCTACCGCACCGGCTGTCTCTACCTCTCTCTCTCTACCGCACCGGCTGTCTCTACCTCTCTCTCTACTGCACCGGCTGTCTCTACCTCTCTCTCTACCGCACCGGCTGTCTCTACCTCTCTCTCTCTACTGCACCGGCTGTCTCTACCTCTCTCTCTCCACTGCACCGCCTGTCTCTACCTCTCTCTCTCTACTGGCCTTTTCTAGGGAGTTTTTCCTAGCCACCGTGCCTCGACACCTGCATTGCTTGCTGTTTGGGGTTTTAGGTTGGGTTTCTGTACAGCACTTTGAGATATCAGCGGATGGCTATATAAATACATTGTATTGATTGCTGTATTTATAACACCTTGTAAGAGTGTTTCTGAGAGAGCTTTTCTAAGACCCCGTTTTCATCTGTTTGACCAGAAATCAAAGTCTTTGTTTATTCCTCATTTATAGGATGGGGGGGGTGTATATATAGCACCCTGTTGGTGCTGATGGGCCCTGTTGGTGCTGCTGGGCCCTGTTGGTGCTGATGGGCCCTGTTGGTGCTCATGGGCCCTGTTGGCCCTGTTGGTGCTGATGGGCCCTGTTGGTGCTGATGGGCCCTGTTGGTGCTGATGGGTTCTGTTGGCCCTGTTGGTGCTGATGGGCCCTGTTGGCCCTGTTGGTGTTCATGGGCCCTGTTGGTGCTGATGGGCCCTGTTGGTGCTCGTGGGCCCTGTTGGTGCTGCTGGGCCCTGTTGGTGCTCATGGGCCCTGTTGGTGCTCATGGGCCCTCTTGGTGCTCGTGGGCCCTGTTGGTGCTCGTGGGCCCTGTTGGTTCTCATGGGCCCTGTTGGTGCTCGTGGGCCCTGTTGGTGCTCATGGGCCCTGTTGGTGCTCATGGGCCCTGTTGGTGCTCGTGGGCCCTGTTGGTTCTCGTGGGCCCTGTTGGTGCTCGTGGGCCCTGTTGGTGCTCATGGGCCCTGTTGGTGCTCGTGGGCCCTATTGGTGCTTGTGGGCCCTATTGGTGCTTGTGGGCCCTATTGGTGCTTGTGGGCCCTATTGGTGCTTGTGGGCACTTTTACATGGAAATTACTATTAGCATTATTTAGAGACCGTCTCCTCCCACGTAGTTGGACTTTGTTGCATTTAGGGGCCCTCCCCTGTAATTCACACTCTTGAACAATCTCAATCTCATGTTTCTGGTGGAGTACTAGTGTCTAGTATAAACACTTGTTCATATGTAAAAACCCATCTGTTGCTCTACTTATATCCAGTGACATACTTAGAATGAAGCAATATATTTAAGAATACATTACAGAATGGAAGAGGTCTTCTAGAATACATTACAGAATGGAAGAGGTCTTCTAGAATACATTACAGAATGGAAGAGGTCTTCTAGAATATATTACAGAATGGAAGAGGTCTTCTAGAATACATTATAGAACAGAAGAGGTCTTCTAGAATACATTACAGAATGGAAGAGGTCTTCTAGAATACATTACAGAATGGAAGAGGTGTTCTAGAATACATTATAGAACAGAAGAGGTGTTCTAGAATACATTATAGAACAGAAGAGGTGTTCTAGAATACATTAGAGAACGGAAGAGGTGTTCTAGAATACATTATAGAACAGAAGAGGTGTTCTAGAATACATTATAGAACAGAAGAGGTGTTCTAGAATACATTATAGAACAGAAGAGGTGTTCTAGAATACATTAGAGAACGGAAGAGGTGTTCTAGAATACATTATAGAACAGAAGAGGTGTTCTAGAATACATTACAGAACAGAAGAGGTGTTCTAGAATACATTATAGAACAGAAGAGGTGTTCTAGAATACATTATAGAACAGAAGAGGTGTTCTAGAATACATTATAGAACGGAAGAGGTATTCTAGAATACATTATAGAATGGAAGAGGTGTTCTAGTGTGGATATTGGAACATCTTTAGATCCAAACCCCACCCACCCACCTTATAGGCCCTTCCCTGGCCTGGAGGATGGGGATTGGCTAGAATGGACTGCTCCCATCTGTCCCTCTCTCTCCTCCTGCTCACATATTGGCTGGCCAGGGGAGTGGGTGGGCGGGGAGGGAGGAGGGTAGGAAGGAGGGGGGATGGTGAGGTGGGGGAGGGAGGGGAGAGGGGGTCTGGGGGAGGTGGGGAGGGGGGGGGGGAAGAGGTTGAGGTGGGGGAGAGATGAGAGGAGCGGGAGCGTGAGGAGGGGGAGGTGTGTGTGCTGCGGGGGGGTTCGGGTGGCGGAGGGCAGTCACTGATCTGTTCCAGGAGTGAGGGCATGTCCCCCTCGATCTTCTCCAGCACCGCCGCCATTTGCTTCTCGATCTGTTCGATCACGCTGTCCATCTGCCAATCAGCAGTACTACTACCATGACCTCTGACCCCAACACCTCCGTGCTCCAGTCCCCCATACATCCCTCCTCCACCCCCACTGCCATACAGAGAGGAGCAGTAGGAACCCCCGTACCCCCCCAGCTCAACCTCCTGGCTGTATGCAGTGGTGTGTCGGCCTAGACGAGGGGAGCTTCCCAGGGCCCCTATGGTATAGCTGTAGCCCCCCTCGGACGGTGTGGGTTCCTCCCTGGACATGCTGAACTCTACACTGTGCCTGTCTGCCCTCTGGTCTCTACCAATGGGGCTTGAGTCACCTCTTGGCCCTATCCCAGGTCCTACTCCCGAACCTACCCCTATTCCAAATATCCCTGCCCCTGCCCCTGCTCCAAATGTCCCTACCCCTCCCATCTCCATCCCAGTTCCTACCCCCATGGACCCTACACCCACCCCAACCTCCAGTCCAGCAGGCCTCTCAGCTACAGCCTCAGGGAGCTGGGTCTGACACCAGCTCCTATCATCCATCTCCTGCTTCTTCTCCTCCACTGGAGCCTGCACTGTCGGCCTCCTGTCAGGGGGGGGCACTGTGGTAGTAACAGGAGCTGTAGGAGTGGGAGAGGCAGCAACAGGGACTGTAGGAGAGGGAGAGGCAGCAACAGGGACTGTAGGAGAGGTAGAGGCAGCAACAGGGACTGTAGGAGAGGGAGAGGCAGCAACAGGGACTGTAGGAGTGGTAGAGGCAGCAACAGGGACTGTAGGAGAGGGAGAGGCAGCAACAGGGACTGTAGGAGTGGTAGAGGCAGCAACAGGGACTGTAGGAGAGGGAGAGGCAGCAACAGGGACTGTAGGAGTGGTAGAGGCAGCAACAGGGACTGTAGAAGTGGTAGAGGCAGCAACAGGGACTGTAGGAGTGGGAGAGGCAGCAACAGGGACTGTAGGAGTGGTAGAGGCAGCAACAGGGACTGTAGAAGTGGTAGAGGCAGCAACAGGGACTGTAGGAGTGGGAGAGGCAGCAACAGGGACTGTAGGAGTGGTAGAGGCACCAACAGGGACTGTAGAAGTGGTAGAGGCAGCAACAGGAGCTGTAGGAGCAGCAGGGCCTGGGCCGGTGTTGTGGAGTTGGGCGGCCATCTTGCGCCGTTGGGTGGTTGGAGTCTCGGGAGCGACAGAGGGCGGATGCTTCTTTTCAGTGTTGTTAGGCAACGATGATACTGCTCTTTTGGGTTCAGGGACGGAGATTGGGGTGGGATCCTGGGGCTTGGTGATGTCAGGGGTTACGGTAGGAAGCGTTTTGGTCTCTGGGTTAGTTTTGGTTTTGCCCAATGCGGCAGCCATTTTGCCTGACGTCTTCTTCAAGGCTGGCTTCTCTGGCTCCTCCCCTGGAGGTTTGGAACTGGCATTTGATTGGCTGGGGGGTTGAGAGCGCTGTTCATTGGTGGCAGAAGGAGAGATCCCTACGGAAGGACTTAGAGGGATCCTCCCTCCTACACTCTCCTCCTCCTCCCCCCTCCTCCTCACCCCTAGTCCCCCGTTCATCTCCTCCTGCTCCGGGCTGGTTTCAACCGTCACTTCTAGAGATACACTGCCTGGTGTCACCCCTCCTTCCTTAGTCTCCCCCACTCCTCCTCCTCCCTGGACCTCTCCTCCTCCTCCTCCTCCCTGGACCTCTCCTCCTCCTCCTCCTCCTCCCCTGGACCTCTCCTCCTCCTCCTCCCCCTGGATCTCTCCTCCTCCCCCTGGATCCCTCCTCCTCCTCCTCCTCCTCCTCCTCCTCCTCCTCCTCCTCCTCCTCCTCCTCCTCCTCCTCCCCCTGCCCTCCTGCCGCCTCGGCAGCAGCAGCTTCAGATGCACGAAGACGCTGCATGAAGGTGGTGACTCTGATCGCTTTCTGTAAAAGAAAGAGAGAGGGAGGGGGGTGACCGGGGGAGGGGTGGGGGTGACCAGGGGAGGGGGTGACCGGGGGATGGGGGGTGACCAGGGACCGGGGGAAGGGGGGTGACCAGGGGAGGGGGGGGTGACCGGGGGGGGGGGGGTGGTGACCGGGGGAGGGGGTGACCAGGGGAAGGGGAGGAGGGTGTAATCAGACAATACATCACAGTACAGTACCTTCATACATCTTTACAGCATGACTTATGGTATGTATAGTTTGGTCTTAGTGGGAGAATATATGGGGAATATATAATGACAAATATTTAGCATTGAAGCCCTGAACTGAAACAGGTTGACAGAGCCAGGCTGTGAAACAGGTTGACAGAGCCAGGCTGTGAAACAGGTTGACAGAGCCAGGCTGTGAAACAGGTTGACAGAGCCAGGCTGTGAAACAGGTTGACAGAGCCAGGCTGTGAAACATGTTGACAGAGCCAGGCTGTGAAACAGGTTGACGGAGCCAGGCTGTGAAACAGGTTTGTGAAACAGGTTGACAGAGCCAGGCTGTGAAACAGGTTTGTGAAACAGGTTGACAGAGCCAGGCTGTGAAACAGGTTGACAGAGCCAGGCTGTGAAACATGTTGACAGAGCCAGGCTGTGAAACAGGTTTGTGAAACAGGTTGACAGAGCCAGGCTGTGAAACAGGTTGACAGAGCCAGGCTGTGAAACATGTCAACAGAGCCAGGCTGTGAAACAGGTTGACAGAGCCAGGCTGTGAAACAGGTTGACAGTGCCAGGCTGTGAAACAGGTTGACAGAGCCAGGCTGTGAAACAGGTTGACAGTGCCAGGCTGTGAAACAGGTTGACGGTCAATATTTTGTCACTTCTTGAGTTGGGATTGGGTGAGTGATTTCTATAACTAGACTGAAGCACAGTATGTATGGGTCAATGAACCAGGAACTATTTCAGAGGAATGAGACTTAACCACAGTATGTATGGGTCAACGAACCAGGAACTACTTTAGAGGAATGAGACTGAAGTACAGTATGTATGGGTCAATGAACCAGGAACTATTTCAGAGGAATGAGACTTAACCACAGTATGTATGGGTCAACGAACCAGGAACTACTTTAGAGGAATGAGACTGAAGTACAGTATGTTTAAAAAATAATACTTTTACATTGAACCTTTATTTAACTAGGCAAGTTAGTTTTAAGAATAAATTCATATTTAATATGATGGCCTACACCAGCCAAACTCGGACGACACTGGGCCAATTGTGCGCCTCCCTATATGATTCCCAATCACGGCCGGTTTTGATACAGCCTGGATTCGAACCATGGTGTCTATAGTGACACCTCTAATACCTCTAATACTGAAATGCAGTGCCTTAGACCTCTGAGCCACTCGGGAGCCAGCATATGTATGGGTCAATGAACCAGGAACTACTTCAGAGGAATGAGATAGAGACAGAGCCGGGCTGGATAGTCAATCACTGCATCTCAAAAATCCACAGTGGCTTCCTTTCTTTTCCTTCATCTGTACTGATCCTAACAGAGCTGGACAGGGGAAAGCAGATGTCCTTCATAACATTTGACCATTTTGCTTTCACCTGACCCATGTATCCTAGGCCTAGATCAGTGAAAGGAAGGAAGGAAAGGAAGCAAGGAAATGAAGAACACTTGAGATGCACCCGAAGAAGAGGAGGAAATCGCAGATGGAACTCTTCTGGGATTGGCTGAGTGACAGTGGGCTGGATCGGAGTGGGAGGGGCTGAGGGAAGAGCGACTTTATCTCACCAATCAGACACATTTCCTCTCTGTCTCTCTCTCTGTCTCTCTCTCACAGAAATACACTGATGGTGTTCATCTCCTTTGAAACTCCTAGTGGTGTCATCCCAAATGGAACCCTATTCCCTATATTGTGTTTATACGTTTGACCAGGGCCCTATGGACCAGGGCCCTATGGACCAGGGCCCTATGGACCAGTGGCGGGGGGTTGTCAATTTTTCAATAATGATGGCTGATGTCTAATATCAAAGAAGTCTCAAGGTATTACTTGCCTGAGGTAGAGTACCTCATGATAAGCTGTAGACCACATTATCTACCAAGAGAGTTCTCATCTATATAGCAGTCTATTTACCACCACAAACCGATGCTGGTACTAAGACCCACTCAACCAGTTATATAAGGCCATAAGCAAACAAGAAAATGCTCATCCAGAAGCGGCTCTCCTAGTGGCCGGGGACTTTAATGCAACTTAAATCAGTTTTTACCAAATTTCTACCAGCATGTCACATGTGCAACCAGAGAAAAAAAACCTCAATACCATCTATACTCCACACGCAGACACGTATACAAAGCTCTCCCTCGCCCTCCATTTGGCAAATCTGACCATAATTCTATCCTCCTGATTCCTGCTTACAAGCAAAAACTAAAGCAGGAAGTACCAGTGACTCGCTCAATATGGAAGTGGTCAGATGACGCAGATGCTACGCTACAGGACTGTTTTGCTAGCACAGACTGGAATATGTTCCGGGATTCATCCAATGGCATTGAGGAGTATATCACCTCAGTCATCGGCTTCATCAATAAGTACATCAACAACTTCGTCCCCACATTGACCGTACGTACATTTCCCAACCAGAAGCCATGGATTACAGGCAACATCCACACCTAGCTAAAGGCTAGGAGTGGGACACTAATCCGGACGCTTATAAGAAATCCCACCACGCCCTCAGAAGAACCATCAAAACAGGCAAAGCGTCAATACAGGACTAAGAATCCTACTACACCAGCTCTGACGCTCGTCAGGCTTGAAAACTAAAAAGGGAAACCCAGCCGTGAAATTCCCAGCCTACCAGACGAGCTAAATGCCTTTATTGCTTGCTTCGAGGCAATCAACACTGAAGCATGCATGAGAGCACCAGCCGTTCCGGACAACTGTGTGATCACGCTCTCGGTAGCCGATGTGAGCAAGAGGTTAAACAGGTTAACATTCACAAAGCAGCAGGGCCAGACGGACCAACTGGCAAGTGTCTTCACTGACCGGTTCAACCCCTCCTTGACCGAGTCTATAATACCTACATGTTTCAAGCAGACCTCCCTGTGCCCAAGAACGCGAAGTTAACCTGCCTAAATGATTACCGCCCTCTAGCACTCACGTTGGTAGCCATGAAGTGCTTTGAAATGCTGGTCAATTCTCACATCAACAACATTCTCCCAGACACCCTAGACCCACTCCAATTCACATACCGCCCCAACAGATCTACAGATGATGCAATCTCTATTTCACTCCACACTGCCCTTTCCCACCTGGACAGAAGGAACACCTATGTGAGAATGCCGTTCATTGACTACAGCTCAGCGTTCAACACCATAGTGCCCTCAAAGCTCTACACTAAGCTAATGACCCTGGGACTAAACACCTCCCTCTGCAACTGGATCCAGGACCTGACGGGCCACAACACATCTGCTATGCTGATCCTCAACACTGGGGCCCCCAGGGCTTAGTCCCCTCCTGTACTCTCTGCTCACCCACGAATGCGTAGCCAAACACAACTCCAACACCATCATTAAGTTTGCTGAAGATAGAACAGTGGTAGTCCTGATCACCAACAACGATGAGACGGCCTATAGGGAGGAGGTCAGAGAACTGGCAGTGTGGTGCCAGAATTAAAACCTATGTGATCAAGACAAAGGAGCTGATCGTGGACTACAGGAAAAGGAGGGCCGAACTGGCCATTAACATCGACGGGGAGTGGAGCGGGTCGAGAGTTTCACGTTCCTTAGTGTCCACATCCCCAACAATCTATCATGGTCTTAACACACCAAGACAGTTGTGAAGAGGGCACGACAAAACCTTTTCCCCCTCAGGAAACGGAAAAGATTGTCATGGGTCCCCAGATCCTCAAAAATGTATACAGCTGCACCATCGAGAGCATCCTGAACGGTTACATCACCACCTGGTGTGGCAACTGCTCGGCATCCGACCGTAAGACGCTACAGAGGGTAGTGCGCATGGCAAGCGGTACCGGAGCACCAAGTCTAGGTCCAAAAGGCTCTTTAACAGCTTCTACCCCCCAAGCCATAAGACTGATGAACAATTAATCAAATGGCCACCCAGACTATTTACATTGACCCCCCCTCCCCCTTTGTTTTTACACTGCTGCTACTCACTGTTTATTATCTATGCATAGTCACTACACCCCCACCTTGATGTACAAAATACCTCGACCCACCCTGCACCCCTGTATATAGCCTCCACATTGACTCGACTAACCTGTACCCTGCACACTGACTCGGTACCGGTACCCCCTGTATATAGCCTCCACATTGACTCTGTACCGGTACCCCCTGTATATAGCCTCCACATTGACTCTGTACCAGTATCCCCTGTATATAGCCTCCACATTGACTCAGTACTGGTACCCCCTGTATATAGCCTCCACATTGACTCTGTACCATTACCCCCTGTATGTAGCCTCCACATTGACTCTGTACCGGTACCCCCTGTATATAGCCTCCACATTGACTCTGTACTGGTACCCCCTGTATATAGCCTCCACATTGACTCTGTACTGGTACCCCCTGTATATAGCCTCCACATTGACTCTGTACTGGTACCCCCTGTATGTAGCCTCCACATTGACTCTGTACCGGTACCCCCTGTATATAGCCTCCACATTGACTCTGTACTGGTACCCCCTGTATATAGCCTCCACATTGACTCTGTACTGGTACCCCTGTATATAGCCTCCACATTGACTCTGTACTGGTACCCCCTGTATATAGCCTCCACATTGACTCTGTACCGTAACACCCTGTATATAGCCTCCACATTGACTCTGTACCGGTACCCCCTGTATATAGCCTCCACATTGACTCAGTACTGGTACCCCCTGTATATAGCCTCCACATTGACTCTGTACCGTAACACCCTGTATATAGCCTCCACATTGACTCTGTACCGGTACCCCCTGTATATAGCCTCCACATTGACTCTGTACTGGTACCCCTGTATATAGCCTCGACATTGACTCAGTACTGGTACCCCTGTATATAGCCTATTGCTCTCCACATAGCCCCCACATTGACTTTGTACCAGTACACCCTGTATATAGCCTCCACATTGACTTTGTACCAGTACACCCTGTATATAGCCTCCACATTGACTCTGTACCAGTACCCCCTGTATATAGCCTCCACATTGACTCTGTACTGGTACCCCCTGTATATAGCCTCCACATTGACTCTGTACTGGTACCCCCTGTATATAGCCTCCACATTGACTCTGTACCGTAACACCCTGTATATAGCCTCCACATTGACTCTGTACCGGTACCCCCTGTATATAGCCTCCACATTGACTCTGTACTGGTACCCCCTGTATATAGCCTCCACATTTTTTTTAAACCTTTATTTAACCAGGCAAGTCAGTTAAGAACATATTCTTATTTTCAATGACGGCCTGGGAACAGTGGGTTAACTGCCTGTTCAGGGGCAGAACGACAGATTTGTACCTTGTCAGCTCGGGGGTTTGAACTCGCAACCTTCCGGTCACTAGTCCAACGCTCTAACCACTAGGCTACGCTGCCACATTGACTCTGTACCGGTACCCCCTGTATATAGCCTCCACATTGACTCTGTACCGGTACCCCCTGTATATAGCCTCGACATTGACTCTGTACCAGTACCCCCTGTATATAGCCTCCACATTGACTCTGTACTGGTACCCCCTGTATATAGCCTCCACATTGACTCTGTACCGTAATACCCTGTATATAGCCTCCACATTGACTCTGTACCGTAATACCCTGTATATAGCCTCCACATTGACTCTGTACCGTAACACCCTGTATATAGCCTCCACATTGACTCTGTACTGGTACCCCCTGTATATAGCCTCCACATTGACTCTGTACCGGTACCCCCTGTATATAGTCTCCACATTGACTCTGTACCGGTACCCTGTAAGTAAGCATTTCACTGTAAGGTCTACTACACCTGTTGTATTCAGCATTTCACAGTAAGGTCTAAACTTGTTGTATTCAGCATTTCACAGTAAGGTCTACTACACCTGTTGTATTCAGCATTCCACTGTAAGGTCTACTACACATGTTGTATTCAGCATTTCACTGTGAGGTCTACTACACCTGTTGTATTCAGCATTTCACTGTGAGGTCTACTACACCTGTTGTATTCAGCATTTCACTGTAAGGTCTACTACACCTGTTGTATTCAGCATTTCACTGTAAGGTCTACTACACCTGTTGTATTCAGCATTTCACTGTAAGGTCAACACCTGTTGTTTTCGGAGTGCGTGACTAATAAAGTTTGATTTGAATCAGGCGCTCTTCAGAACGTTCTTATAGAACCTATTTCTTCAGGTCAAAAAATCTGAACAGTTATTAACTGGCCATGAGAAATGAGTGAACAAGAGAGAAAACTATTTCTGTTTGTGAGAGTCTTACTGTTCCCTTCTCTCTCCCTCTCTTCCTCTTTCCCTTTCGCTCTCTCTCTCTCCGTCTCTCTCTCCCTCCCTTTCTCTCTCTCTCTCTCCCTCCCTCCCTTTCTCTCTCTTTCTCTCTCTCTCCCTCCCTTTTGCTCTCTCTCTCTCTCCCTCCCTCCCTTTCCCTCTCTTTCTCTCTCCCTCTCTCCCTCTCTCCCTCTCCAGACTCATAGTGAGCACAGTACCTTCAGCTCCTGGGAACCACATGCAGGGGAGAGAAGAGGGTTAGGGAGGTTAATCACGCTGATACTGCATCACCATCATCATTAGAAACAACCAGAGGAGGCTGGTGGGCTGAGATATCGGTGGGCGGGATCATTGTAATGGAACAAATGGATCAAACACATGCTCATTCCATTTCAATGAGCAATTTCCTCCTGTACAGGTAGTTCCACCCACCAGCCTCCTCTCGAAGCAACAACTAAATCGTCATCGTCATAATCATGATAATTGTCATCATCACCATTATCTCCACAATCATCATTTTAATCCAGGGAAGTTAACGAAGTTATGGGAACGTATGTGGTTTATAGAACACAGGGTTTAACTATCAACAGAGGACATATTTATATCATTTCACTGCTCTATCCTGTGACGAATAAATGTTGACATTTTTGAGTAAAAATAAAACATGTACGAGTGGGAGGATGATTCTTACCCTCCATTTGGCCTTTGCAAAGTTCTTCTCAAACTGGGCACACACTCCCTCCTTCAGGTTCTTCTCCGACGCCCCGTTACCAGCAATCCTGACAGACAGAAACATAAGCAAAATGAATGACAGAGATTCAATTAGTTTGTTGTGTGTGTGTGTTTTAGTTTGTGTGTGTGTGTGTGTGTGTGTGTGTGTGTGTGTGTGTGTGTGTGTGTGTGTGTGTGTGTGTGTGCTCACCACTCGTGTAAGAGAGCATCTGCAGCTGTGATTCTCAGCATCTGGTCCACCTCCATCAGCCTACACACTAACTCCTTAGCTGAGAGGGGGCAGAGACCAGGAGAGAAGGGAGAGAGGAAGAGGGAGGGAGGGAGGAGAGGAGAGGAGATGGGAAGGGGAGAGGGAGATAAAAGAGAGAGGGAGAGAGTGTCAGAGACGGAAAGGGAGAGACGAGAGGGGGAGAGAGAGAAGGGGGGAGACAAGAGATGAAGAGAAATGCAGCGAGAAGAGAGAGGGGGAGGAAAGAGAGAGAGAGAGAGAGAGAGAAGAGAGGTGGGACAAGAGAGAAGGGGAAAGAGAAGATAGGGAGAGAGAGAAGAAAGATGGAGAAAGAATAATGAGGGACAGAGAAGAGAAGAGAGAGGGAGACAGAAGAGAGGGGGAGAGAGAAAAGAGAGAGAGGGGGAAAGATGAGGGGGAGAGACGAGAGATTAAGAGAGATGGAGAGAGAGAGAGAAGAGAGGGAGAGAGAAGAGAGAAGAGAGAGAGAAAGAAGAGAGAGGGGGAGAGAAGAGAGGGGGAGAGAAGAGAAAAGGAGAGAAGAGAGGGAGAGAGAAGAGAGAGGAAGAGAGATGCAAAGACAGTATGTTAATGTGTACCTGCAGTAGAGCATTACCCCCCTCTAGTGGCTGGCTGTCTCTAGTGGCTGGCCATCTCTAGTGGCTGTCTCTAGTGGCTGTCTCTAGTGGCATGCTGTCTCTAGTGGCTGTCTATAGTGGCATGCTGTCTCTAGTGGTATGCTGTCTCTAGTGGCTGTCTATAGTGGCATGCTGTCTCTAGTGGCATGCTGTCTCTAGTGGCATGCTGTCTCTAGTGGCATGCTGTCTCTAGTGGCTGTCTATAGTGGCATGCTGCCTCTAGTGGCTGTCTCTAGTGGCATGCTGTCTCTAGTGGCCGGCTGTCTCTAGTGGCTGTCTCTAGTGGCTGTCTCTAGTGGCATGCTGTCTCTAGTGGCTGTCTCTAGTGGTATGCTGTCTCTAGTGGCTGTCTCTAGTGGTATGCTGTCTCTAATAGCCGTCTCTAGTGGCTGGCTGTCTCTAGTGGCTGTCTCTAGTGGTATGCTGTCTCTAGTGACAGGCTGTCTCTAGTGGTATGCTGTCTCTAGTGGCATGCTGTCTCTAGTGGCCGGCTGTCTCTAGTGGCTGTCTCTAGTGGCTGGCTGTCTCTAGTGGCTTGCTGTCTCTAGTGGCTGTCTGTCTCTAGTGGCTGTCTCTAGTGGCTGTCTCTAGTGGCATGCTGTCTCCAGTGGCTGTCTCTAGTGGCTGTCTCTAGTGGCATGCTGTCTCTAGTGGCATGCTGTCTCCAGTGGCTGTCTCTAGTGGCTGTCTCTAGTGGCATGCTGTCTCTAGTGGCCGGCTGTCTCTAGTGGCATGCTGTCTCTAGTGGCAAACGGTCTCTAGTGGCCAGCTGTCTCTAGTGGCAGGCTGTCTCTAGTGGCATGCTGTCTCTAGTGGCCGGCTGTCTCTAGTGGCATGCTGTCTCTAGTGGCAAACGGTCTCTAGTGGCCAGCTGTCTCTAGTGGCAGGCTGTTTCTAGTGGCTGTCTCTAGTGGCATGCTGTCTCTAGTGGCAGGCTGTCTCTAGTGGCATGCTGTCTCTAGTGGTCAGCTGTCTCTAGTGGCATGCTTTCTCTAGTTGCATGCTGTCTCTAGTGGTCAGCTGTCTCTAGTGGCTGGCTGTCTCTAGTGGCTGTCTCTAGTGGCCAGCTGTCTCTAGTGGTCAGCTGTCTCTAGTGGCAGGCTGTCTCTCGTGGCATGCTGTCTCTAGTGGCCGGCTGTCTCTAGTGGCAAATGGTCTCGAGTGGCATGCTGTCTCTAGTGGCATGCTGTCTCTAGTGGCAGGCTGTCTCTAGTGGCCGGCTGTCTCTAGTGGCCGGCTGTCTCTAGTGGCTGGCTGTCTCTAGTGGCCGTCTCTAGTGGCTGTCTCTAGTGGCATGCTGTCTCTAGTGGCCGGCTGTCTCTAGTGGCTGTCTCTAGTGGCGGTCTCTAGTGGTATGCTGTCTCTTGTGGCCATCTCTAGTGGCATGCTGTCTCTAGTGGCATGCAGTCTCTAGTGGTATGCTGTCTCTAGTGGTATGCTGTCTCTAGTGGTATGCTGTCTCTAGTGGCCATCTCTAGTGGCATTCTGTCTCTAGTGGCCATCTATAGTGGCTGTCTCTAGGGGCTGTCTGTCTCTAGTGGCATGCTGTCTCTAGTGGCCATCTCTAGTGGCTGTCTCTAGTGGAATGCTGTCTCTAGTGACCGGCTGGCTCTAGTGGCCGGATGTCTCTAGTGGCCGTCTCTAGTGGTATGCTGTCTCAAGTGGTATGCTGTCTCTAGTGACAGGCTGTCTCTAGTGATATGCTGTCTCTAGTGGTATGCTGTCTCTAGTGGCATGCTGTCTCTAGTGGCTGGCTGTCTCTAGTGGTCAGCTGTCTCTAGTGGCCGTCTCTAGTGGTATGCTGTCTCTAGTGGTATGCTGTCTCTAGTGGCAGGCTGTCTCTAGTGGTATGCTGTCTCTAGTGGCCGGCTGTCTCTAGTGGTATGCTGTCTCTAGTGGCTGTCTCTAGTGGCCGTCTCTAGTGGTATGCTGTCTCTAGTGGTATGCTGTCTCTAGTGGCAAGCAGTCTCTAGTGGTATGCTGTCTCTAGTGGCTGTCTCTAGTGGTCAGCTGTCTCTAGTGGCCGGCTGTCTCTAGTGGTATGCTGTCTCTAGTGGCATGCTGTCTCTAGTGGCATGCTGTCTCTAGTGGCATGCTGTCTCTAGTGGCATGCTGTCTCTAGTGGCATGCTGTCTCTAGTGGCATGCTGTCTCTAGTGGCATGCTGTCTCTAGTGGCGTACTGTCTCCAGTGGCCGGCTCATGTGGCTGGCTGTCTCTAGGTACATACCACAGTCAGTCATAGGTACTTTGATGTTGTGTTGTCGTTGTGTTGTCGTTGTGTCGTCGTTGTGTTGTCATTGTGTCGTTGTGTCGTCGTGTTGTCGTGTTGTCATTGTGTTGTCGTTGTGTTGTCGTTGTGTTGTCGTGTTGTCGTTGTGTTGTCGTTGTGTTGTCATTGTGTTGTCGTTGTGTTGTCGTGTTGTTGTGTTGTCGTGTTGTCGTTGTGTTGTTGTCGTGTTGTCGTTGTGTTGTCGTTGTGTTGTCGTTGTGTTGTCGTGTTGACGTTGTGTTGTCGTGTTGTCATTGTGTTGTCATTGTGTTGTCATTGTGTTGTCGTTGTGTTGTCGTTGTGTTGTCGTGTTGTCGTTGTGTTGTCATTGTGTTGTCGTGTTGTCGTTGTGTTGTCGTGTTGTCATTGTGTTGTCGTGTTGTCATTGTGTTGTCGTTGTGTTGTCGTGTTGTCGTTGTTGTCGTTGTGTTGTCGTTGTGTTGTCGTTGTGTTGTCATGTTGTCGTTGTGTTGTCGTTGTGTTGTCGTTGTGTTGTCGTTGTGTTGTCGTTATGTCGTTGTGTTGTCGTTGTGTTGTCGTTGTGTTGTCGTTGTGTTGTCGAGTTGTCATTGTGTTGTCATTGTGTTGTCGTTATGTTGTCATTGTGTTGTCGTGTTGTCGTTGTATTGTCGTGTTGTCGTTGTGTTGTCGTTGTTGTCGTTGTGTTGTCGTTGTGTTGTCGTGTTGTCGTTGTGTTGTCGTTATGTCGTTGTGTTGTCGTTGTGTTGTCGTTGTGTTGTCGTTGTGTTGTCGAGTTGTCATTGTGTTGTCGTTGTGTTGTCGTTGTGTCGTCGTTGTGTTGTCGTTGTGTTGTCGTTGTGTACCTGGAACAGAGATGTAGTCCCAGTAAGGAGCGTCAAACTCAAACTCCCCGGCTACGATACGACAGAATATGATCCGGTTGTGAAGGTCTGTATTCTCTTCTTCTGTCTCGTCGTAGAACGGAGGATTCCCCGACAGACTAAAATAAAAAGACTCTTTCATCCAGAGACTTACAGAGAGAAAGCTTGTAGTTTAATGTCCGCAGAACCAGATCTCAACCCCCTAGAGGTCATCGACGTTTGCCGATTTAGTAATACAGCAATACATTTGATTGTATTCAAACCTGCTGCCGCGACAGATGTACATGCTATAACCCCTCTATGAACACTAACAGTATGTACATGCTATAACCCCTCTATGAACACTAACAGTATGTACATGCTATAACCCCTCTATGAACACTAACAGTATGTACATGCTATAACCCCTCTATGAACACTCACAGTATGTACATGCTATAACCCCTCTATGAACACTCTCAGTATGTACATGCTATAACCACTCTATGAACACTAACAGTATGTACATGCTATAACCCTCTATGAACACTAACAGTATGTACATGCTATAACCCCTCTATGAACACTCTCAGTATGTACATGCTATAACCACTCTATGAACACTAACAGTATGTACATGCTATAACCCTCTATGAACACTAACAGTATGTACATGCTATAACCCCTCTATGAACACTAACAGTATGTACATGCTATAACCCCTCTATGAACACTAACAGTATGTACATGCTATAACCCCTCTATGAACACTAACAGTATGTACATGCTATAACCCCTCTATGAACACTAACAGTATGTACATGCTTTAACCCCTCTATGAACACTAACAGTATGTACATGCTATAACCCCTCTATGAACACTAACAGTATGTACATGCTATAACCCCTCTATGAACACTATCAGTATGTACATGCTATAACCCCTCTATGAACACTAACAGTATGTACATGCTATAACCCTCTATGAACACTAACAGTATGTACATGCTATAAACCCTCTATGAACACTCTCAGTATGTACATACTATAACTCCTAAATGAACACTAACAGTATGTCCATGCTATAACCCCTCTATGAACACTAACAGTATGTACAATCTATAAACCCTCTATGAACACTAACAGTATGTACATGCTATAACCCCTCTATGAACACTCTCAGTATGTACATACTATAACCCCTCTATGAACACTCACAGTGTGAAGACTACATGCTATAACTCCTCTATGAACACTAACAGTATGTACATGCTATAAGCCCTCTATGAACACTCACAGTATGTACATGCTATAACCCCTCTATGAACACTCACAGTGTGAAGACTACATGCTATAACCCCTCTATGAACACTAACAGTATGTACATACTATAACTTTTAAATTAACACTCACAGTGTGAAGACTACATGCTATAACTCCTCTATGAACACTCACAGTATGTACATGCTATAACCCCTCTATGAACACTCACAGTGTGAAGACTACATGCTATAACTCCTCTATGAAAACTAACAGTATGTACATGCTATAACTCCTCTATGAACACTCTCAGTATGTACATACTATAACTCCTAAATGAACACTCACAGTGTGAAGACTACATGCTATAACTCCTCTATGAACACTCACAGTATGTACATGCTATAACTCCTCTATGAACACTCACAGTATGTACATGATGACCCCTACTGCCCAACAGTCCACTGGTCGACCGTACCGATGTCTGGCCACAACCTCAGGAGCTGAGAGAGAGAGAGAGGGAGAGAGAGAGAGAGTTAAGGGGTGATCGAGAGGGCAGGGGGAACGGAGAGAGAGGGCAGGGGGAACGGAGAGAGAGGGCAGGGGGAACGGAGAGAGAGGGCAGGGGGAACGGAGAGAGAGGGCAGGGTGAACGGAGAGGCGACTGGCTTCATTAATCATCAGATTAATCAGTCTTCTTATCTGAGGGTGAGTATCTTCCTTCAGCATTCTCCACTTTCAATCCCTTCATCTCTCATTCTCTCCCTCTTCTCATTACCTCGCTGTCTCCTCTCCTTGTCCCCTCTCCCTCTTTCTCCATCCCCTCATCTCTCATTGCTCTGCCGTGCCTCACCCTCTCCTCTGTCTTTCCTATCTTTTATTTCCCCAATCCCTTAATGGAGTTCATGTATTTCTCTCCCTCCCTCCCTCCATCAATCCCTCCTTATTTATCTATTTCATTTTGATGTAATTACTCTCTGGTGTGAATGACTGAGCTGCCCTTTACTGTACATAAAGGACTGGAGGAGGATATGGAGGAGGAAGAGAGGGATGAGGAAGAGAGGAGGAAGAGAGCAGAGAGAAGGGGAGAGCAGAGAGGGGGAGAGCAGAGAGGTGGAGAGCAGAGAGAGGTGGAGAGCAGAGAGAGGGGAGAGCAGAGAGAGGGGGAGAGCAGAGAGGTGGAGAGCAGAGAGGTGGAGAGCAGAGAGAGGTGGAGAGCAGAGAGGTGGAGAGCAGAGAGGTGGAGAGCAGAGAGAGGGGAGAGCAGAGAGGTGGAGAGCAGAGAGGTGGAGAGCAGAGAGGTGGAGAACAGAGAGGGGGAGAGCAGAGAGGTGGAGAGCAGAGAGGGGGAGAGCAGAGAAGGGGAGAGCAGAGAGGGGGAGAGCAGAGAGGTGGAGAGCAGAGAGGGGGAGAGCAGAGAGGGGAGAGCAGAGAGCAGAGAGGGAGAGCAGAGAGGGGGAGAGCAGAGAGCAGAGAGGGGAGAGCAGAGAGGGGAGAGCAGAGAGCAGAGAGGGGGAGAGCAGAGAGGGGGAGAGCAGAGAGGGGGAGAGCAGAGAGGTGGAGAGCAGAGCTACCTTATATACAATGCTATATATACAATGCTACAATGCTACCTTATATAATGTTACTTACCCTACATTATTCATCTCATATACATATGTATATACTGTACTCTACAACATCGACTGCATCCTTATGTAACACATGTATCACTAGCCACTTTAACTATGCCACTTTGTTTACTTTGTCTACATACTCATCTCATATGTATATACTGTACTCGATACCATCTACTGTATGCTGCTCTGTACCATCACTCATTCATATATCCTTATGTACATGTTCCTTATCCCCTTACACTGTGTATAAGACAGTAGTTTTGGAATTGCTAGTTAGATTACTTGTTGGTTATCACTGCATTGTCGGAACTAGAAGCACAAGCATTTCGCTACACGCGCATTAACATCTGCTAACCATGTGTATGTGACAAATAAAATTTGATTTGATTTGATTTGAGAGGTGGAGAGCAGAGAGGGGGAGAGCAGAGAAGGGGAGAGCAGAGAGGGGGAGAGCAGAGAGGTGGAGAGCAGAGAGGGGGAGAGCAGAGAGGGGAGAGCAGAGAGCAGAGAGGGGAGAGCAGAGAGGGGGAGAGCAGAGAGCAGAGAGGGGAGAGCAGAGAGGGGGAGAGCAGAGAGCAGAGAGGGGAGAGCAGAGAGGGGAGAGCAGAGAGCAGAGAAGGGGAGAGCGGAGAGGTGGAGAGCAGAAAGGGGTGGAGAGCAGAGAGGGGTGGAGAGCAGAGAGGGGTGGAGAGCAGAGAGGGGTGGAGAGCAGAGAGGGGGAGAGCAGAGAGGGGTGGAGAACAGAGGGGGAGAGCAGAGAGGGGGAGAGCAGAGAGGGGTGGAGAGCAGAGAGGGGAGAGCAGAGAGAGGGGGGGATAGCGGAGAGGGGGAGAGCAGAGGTAGAGAGCAGAGAGAGGTGGAGAGCAGAGAGAGGTGGAGAGCAGAGAGAGGTGGAGAGCAGAGAGGTGGAGAGCAGAGAGAGGTGGAGAGCAGAGAGAGGTGGAGAGCAGAGAGGGGAGAGCAGAGAGAGGTGGAGAGCAGAGAGGGGTGGAGAGCAGAGAGGTGGAGAGCAGAGAGAGGTGGAGAGCAGAGAGGGGGAGAGCAGAGAGGTGGTGAGCAGAGAGAGGTGGAGAGCAGAGAGAGGTGGAGAGCAGAGAGAGGGGGAGAGCAGAGAGAGGGGGAGAGCAGAGAGGTGGAGAGCAGAGAGGGGGAGAGCAGAGAGGTGGAGAGCAGAGGTGGAGAGCAGAGAGGTGGAGAGCAGAGAGAGGTGGAGAGCAGAGAGGTGGAGAGCAGAGAGGTGGAGAGCAGAGAGGTGGAGAACAGAGAGGGGGAGAGCAGAGAGGTGGAGAGCAGAGAGGGGGAGAGCAGAGAAGGGGAGAGCAGAGAGGGGGAGAGCAGAGAGGTGGAGAGCAGAGAGGGGGAGAGCAGAGAGGGGAGAGCAGAGAGCAGAGAGGGGAGAGCAGAGAGGGGGAGAGCAGAGAGCAGAGAGGGGAGAGCAGAGAGGGGGAGAGCAGAGAGCAGAGAGGGGGAGAGCAGAGAGGGGGAGAGCAGAGAGGGGGAGAGCAGAGAGGTGGAGAGCAGAGAGGGGAGAGCAGAGAGGGGAGAGCAGAGAGGGGAGAGCAGAGAGGGGAGAGCAGAGAAGGGGAGAGCAGAGAGGGGGAGAGCAGAAAGGGGTGGAGAGCAGAGAGCAGAGGGTGGAGAGCAGAGAGGGGTGGAGAGCAGAGAGGGTGGAGAGCAGAGAGGGGGAGAGCAGAGAGGGGTGGAGAACAGAGGGGGAGAGCAGAGAGGGGAGAGCAGAGAGGGGTGGAGAGCAGAGAGGGGGAGAGCAGAGAGGGGGATAGCGGAGAGGGGGAGAGCAGAGGTAGAGAGCAGAGAGAGGTGGAGAGCAGAGAGGTGGAGAGCAGAGAGAGGTGGAGAGCAGAGAGGTGGAGAGCAGAGAGAGGTGGAGAGCAGAGAGGTGGAGAGCAGAGAGGTGGAGAGCAGAGAGAGGTGGAGAGCAGAGAGGTGGAGAGCAGAGAGGTGGAGAGCAGAGAGGTGGAGAGCAGAGAGAGGTGGAGAGCAGAGAGGGGTGGAGAGCAGAGAGGGGTGGAGAGCAGAGAGGTGGTGAGCAGAGAGAGGTGGAGAGCAGAGAGGGGTGGAGAGCAGAGAGAGGTGGAGAGCAGAGAGGGGTGGAGAGCAGAGAGGTGGTGAGCAGAGAGAGGTGGTGAGCAGAGAGGGGTGGAGAGCAGAGAGAGGTGGAGAGCAGAGAGGTGGAGAGCAGAGAGGTGGTGAGCAGAGAGAGGTGGAGAGCAGAGAGGGGTGGAGAGCAGAGAGGTGGTGAGCAGAGAGAGGTGGAGAGCAGAGAGGGGTGGAGAGCAGAGAGGTGGTGAGCAGAGAGAGGTGGTGAGCAGAGAGGGGTGGAGAGCAGAGAGAGGTGGAGAGCAGAGAGGTGGAGAGCAGAGAGGTGGAGAGCAGAGAGGGGTGGAGAGCAGAGAGAGGTGGAGAGCAGAGAGAGGTGGAGAGCAGAGAGGTGGAGAGCGGAGAGAGGTGGAGAGCAGAGAGGTGGAGAGCAGAGAGGTGGAGAGCAGAGAGGTGGAGAGCAGAGAGGTGGAGAGCAGAGAGGTGGAGAGCAGAGAGGTGGAGAGCAGAGAGGTGGAGAGCAGAGAGGGGCAGAGGTACTCTACCCAGGTACTCCGGTGTTCCACAGGGTTCTGTGATGGAACCGTTCTCAAACTTGGACAGGTAGAAATCCCGCAGAACCACTTTGTTGTGATTATTCTCTGTGTAGTACATCAGGTTCTCCAACTGTAGAACCACAAAACACACACACACTCACTCATGAACCTGAAGCACACTCATTCATAAACATATATATATATTATATATTATATGCCATTTAGCAGACACTTTTATCCAAAGCGACTTACAGTCATGTGTGTATACATTCTACATATGGGTGGTCCCGGGGATCGAACCCACTACCCTGGCGTTACAAGCGCCATGCTCTACCAACTGAGCTACACAGGACCACATGAAGCACACACACACACACACACACACACACACACACACACACACACACACACACACACACACACACACACACACACACACACACACACACACACACACACACACACACACACACACACACACACACACACACACACACACACACACACACACACACACGCACACGCGCACGCACACACACATTTACCTTGAGGTTCCTGTGTACGATGTTGAGTGAGTGTAGATAGGACACAGCCTCTAGAACCTGTTTGATCACGTTGGAGGCATCTCTCTCTGTGTAATTCCCCTGGTCCAGAATCCAGTCAAACACATCACCGCCTGTAGCCCTGCAACACACACACGCGCGCACACACACACACACACACACACACACACACACACACACACACACACACACACACACACACACACACACACACACACACACACACACACACACACACACACACACACACACACACACACACACACACACACACACACACCTGGTTATTAAAGTCAATAAGGCCTGTGAGTCCAAGGACTCGTCTCTCTTACCCCTGGTCTCTCTCATCATTACCCCTGGTCCAAAGGCTCCCTGGTCTCTCTCATCATTACCCCCGGTCTCTCTCATCATTACCCCTGGTCTCTCTCATCATTACCCCTGGTCCAACGACTCCCTGGTCTCTCTCTCATTACCCTGGTCCAACGACTCCCTGGTCTCTCTCTCATTACCCTGGTCCAACGACTCCCTGGTCTCTCTCATCATTACCCCCGGGTCTCTCTCATCATTACCCCTGGTCTCTCTCATCATTACCCCCGGTCTCTCTCATCATTACCCCTGGTCTCTCTCATCATTACCCCCGGTCTCTCTCATCATTACGCCTGGTCTCTCTCATCATTACCCCTGGTCTCTCTCATCATTACCCCTGGTCTCTCTCATCAATACCCCCGGTCTCTCTCATCATTACCCCTGGTCTCTCTCATCATTACCCCCGGTCTCTCTCATCATTACCCCTGGTCTCTCTCATCATTACCCCCGGTCACTCATCATTACCCCTGGTCTCTCTCATCATTACCCCTGGTCTCTCTCTCATCATTACCCCTGGTCTCTCTCATCATTACCCCCGGTCTCTCTCATCATTACCCCTGGTCTCTCTCATCGTTACCCCTGGTCTCTCTCATCAATACCCCTGGTCCAACGGATCCCCGGTCACTCTCATCAATACCCCTGGTCTCTCTCATCATTACCCCTGGTCTCTCTCATCATTACCCCTGGAACAACGGCTCCCTGGTCTCTCTCATCATTACCCCAGGAACAATGGCTCCCTGGCCTCTCTCATCATTACCCCTGGTCTCTCTCTCATCATTACCCCTGGCCTCTCTCATCATTACCCCTGGTCTCTCTCATCATTACCCCTGGTCTCTCTCATCATTACCCATGGAACAACGGCTCCCTGGCCTCTCTCATCATTACCCCTGGTCTCTCTCTCATCATTACCCCTGGTCTCCCTCTCATCATTACCCCTGGTCTCTCTCATCATTACCCCTGGAACAATGGCTCCCTGGTCTCTCTCATCATTACCCCAGGAACATTGGCTCCCTGGCCTCTCTCATCATTACCGCTGGTCTCTCTCTCATCATTACCCCTGGCCTCTCTCATCATTACCCCTGGTTTCTCTCTCATCATTACCCCTGGTCTCTCTCATCATTACCCATGGAACAACGGCTCCCTGGCCCCTCTCATCATTACCCCTGGTCTCTCTCTCATCATTACCCCTGGTCTCCCTCGCATCATTACCCCTGGTCTCTCTCATCATTACCCCTGGAACAACGGCTCCCTGGTCTCTCTCATCATTATCCCTGGAACAATGGCTCCCTGGTCTCTCTCATCATTACCCCTGGTTTCTGTCATCATTACCCCTGGTCTCTCTCTCATCATTACCCCTGGAACAATGGCTCTTTGGTCTCTCTCATCATTACCCCTGGAACAATGGCTCCCTGGCCTCTCTCATCATTACCCCTGGTCTCTCTCATCATTACCCCTGGTCTCTCTCATCATTACCCCTGGCCTCTCTCACCATACCCCTGGTCTCTCTCTCATTACCCCTGGTCTCTCTCTCATCATTACCCCTGGTCTCTCTCATCATTACCCCTGGTCTCTCTCATCATTACCCCTGGCACAACGGCTCCCTGGTCTCTCTCATCATTATCCCTGGAACAATGTCTCCCTGGTCTCTCTCATCATTACCCCTGGTTTCTGTCATCATTACCCCTGGTCTCTCTCATCATTACCCCTGGAACAATTGCTCCGTGGCCTCTCTCATCATTAACCCTGACCTCTCTCATCATTACCCCTGGCCTCTCTCATCATTACCCCTGGTCTCTCTCATTACCCCTGGTCTCTCTCATCATCACCCCTGGTCTCTCTCATCATTACCCCTGGCCTCTCTCATCATTACCCCTGGTCTCTCTCTCATTACCCCTGGTCTCTCTCTCATCATTACCCCTGGCCTCTCTCATCATTACCCCTGGTTTCTCTCTCATCATTACCCCTGGTCTCTCTCTCATTACCCATGGTCTCTGTCATCATTACCCCTGGTCTCTCTCATCATTATCCCTGGAACAACGGCTCCCTGGTCTCTCTCATCATTACCCCTGGTCCAACGGCTCCCCGGTCACTCTCATCATTACCCCTGGTCTCTCTCATCATTACCCCTGGTCTCTCTCTCATCATTACCCCTGGAACAATGGCTCTTTGGTCTCTCTCATCATTACCCCTGGAACAATGGCTCCCTGGCCTCTCTCATCATTACCCCTGGTCTCTCTCATCATTACCCCTGGTCTCTCTCATCATTACCCCTGGCCTCTCTCACCATACCCCTGGTCTCTCTCTCATTACCCCTGGTCTCTCTCTCATCATTACCCCTGGTCTCTCTCATCATTACCCCTGGTCTCTCTCATCATTACCCCTGGAACAACGGCTCCCTGGTCTCTCTCATCATTATCCCTGGAACAATGGCTCCCTGGTCTCTCTCATCATTACCCCTGGTTTCTGTCATCATTACCCCTGGTCTCTCTCATCATTACCCCTGGAACAATTGCTCCGTGGCCTCTCTCATCATTAACCCTGACCTCTCTCATCATTACCCCTGGCCTCTCTCATCATTACCCCTGGTCTCTCTCATTACCCCTGGTCTCTCTCATCATCACCCCTGGTCTCTCTCATCATTACCCCTGGCCTCTCTCATCATTACCCCTGGTCTCTCTCTCATTACCCCTGGTCTCTCTCTCATCATTACCCCTGGCCTCTCTCATCATTACCCCTGGTTTCTCTCTCATCATTACCCCTGGTCTCTCTCTCATTACCCATGGTCTCTGTCATCATTACCCCTGGTCTCTCTCATCATTATCCCTGGAACAACGGCTCCCTGGTCTCTCTCATCATTACCCCTGGAACAACGGCTCCCTGGTCTCTCTCATCATTATCCCTGGAACAATGGCTCCCTGGTCTCTCTCATCATTACCCCTGGTTTCTGTCATCATTACCCCTGGTCTCTCTCATCATTACCCCTGGAACAATGGCTCCGTGACCTCTCTCATCATTACCCCTGGCCTCTCTTATCATTACCCCTGGTCTCTCTCATTACCCCTGGTCTCTCTCATCATCACCCCTGGTCTCTCTCATCATTACCCCTGGCCTCTCTCATCATTACCCCTGGTCTCTCTCTCATTTCCCCTGGTCTCTCTCTCATCATTACCCCTGGCCTCTCTCATCATTACCCCTGGTCTCTCTCATCATTACCCCTGGTCTCTCTCATCATTACCCATGGAACAACGGCTCCCTGGCCTCTCTCATCATTACCCCTGGTCTCTCTCTCATCATTACCCCTGGTCTCCCTCTCATCATTACCCCTGGTCTCTCTCATCATTACCCCTGGAACAACGGCTCCCTGGTCTCTCTCATCATTACCCCAGGAACATTGGCTCCCTGGCCTCTCTCATCATTACCCCTGGTTTCTCTCTCATCATTACCCCTGGTCTCTCTCATCATTACCCATGGAACAACGGCTCCCTGGCCCCTCTCATCATTACCCCTGGTCTCTCTCTCATCATTACCCCTGGTCTCCCTCTCATCATTACCCCTGGTCTCTCTCATCATTACCCCTGGAACAATGGCTCCCTGGTCTCTCTCATCATTACCCCTGGTTTCTGTCATCATTAACCCTGGTCTCTCTCATCACTACCCCTGGAACAATTGCTCCGTGGCCTCTCTCATCATTAACCCTGACCTCTCTCATCATTACCCCTGGCCTCTCTCATCATTACCCCTGGTCTCTCTCATTACCCCTGGTCTCTCTCATCATCACCCCTGGTCTCTCTCATCATTACCCCTGGCCTCTCTCATCATTACCCCTGGTCTCTCTCTCATTACCCCTGGTCTCTCTCTCATCATTACCCCTGGCCTCTCTCATCATTACCCCTGGTTTCTCTCTCATCATTACCCCTGGTCTCTCTCTCATTACCCATGGTCTCTGTCATCATTACCCCTGGTCTCTCTCATCATTATCCCTGGAACAACGGCTCCCTGGTCTTTCTCATCATTACCCCTGGTCCAACGGCTCCCCGGTCACTCTCATCATTACCCCTCGTCTCTCTCATCATTACCCTGGTCTCTCTCTCATCATTACCCCTGGAACAATGGCTCTTTGGTCTCTCTCATCATTACCCCTGGAACAATGGCTCCCTGGCCTCTCTCATCATTACCCCTGGTCTCTCTCATCATTACCCCTGGTCTCTCTCATCATTACCCCTGGCCTCTCTCACCATACCCCTGGTCTCTCTCTCATTACCCCTGGTCTCTCTCTCATCATTACCCCTGGTCTCTCTCATCATTACCCCTGGTCTCTCTCATCATTACCCCTGGTTTCTCTCTCATCATTACCCCTGGTCTCTCTCATCATTACCCCTGGAACAACGGCTCCCTGGTCTCTCTTCATCATTACCCCTGGTCCAACGACTCCCTGGTCTCTCTCTCATTACCCTGGTCCAACGACTCCCTGGTCTCTCTCATCATTACCCCCGGTCTCTCTCATCATTACCCCTGGTCTCTCTCATCATTACCCCCGGTCTCTCTCATCATTACCCCTGGTCTCTCTCATCATTACCCCCGGTCTCTCTCATCATTACCCTTGGTCTCTCTCATCATTACCCCCGGTCTCTCTTATCATTACCCCTGGTCTCTCTCATCATTACCCCTGGTCTCTCTCATCATTACCCCTGGTCTCTCTCTCATCATTACCCCTGGTCTCTCTCATCGTTACCCCTGGTCTCTCTCATCATTACCCCTGGTCTCTCTCATCGTTACCCCCGGTCTCTCTCATCATTACCCCTGGTCTCTCTCTCATCATTACCCCTGGTCTCTCTCATCATTACCCCATGGAACAACGGCTCCCTGGTCTCTCTCATCATTACCCCAGGAACAATGGCTCCCTGCCCTCTCTCATCATTACCCCTGGTCTCTCTCTCATCATTACGCCTGGCCTCTCTCATCATTACCCCTGGTTTCTCTCTCATCATTACCCCTGGTCTCTCTCATCATTACCCATGAAACAACGGCTCCCTGGCCTCTCTCATCATTACCCCTGGTCTCTCTCTCTCATTACCCCTGGTCTCCCTCTCATCATTACCCCTGGTCTCTCTCATCATTACCCCCGGTCTCTCTCATCATTACCCCTGGTCTCTCTCATCATTACCCCCGGTCTCTCTCATCATTACCCCTGGTCTCTCTCATCATTACCCCCGGTCTCTCTCATCGTTACCCCCGGTCTCTCTCATCATTACCCCTGGTCTCTCTCATCATTACCCCTGGCCTCTCTCATCATTACCCCTGGTCTCTCTCTCTCATTACCCCTGGTCTCCCTCTCATCATTACCCCTGGCCCCTCTCATCATTACCCCTGGTCTCTCTCTCATCATTACCCCTGGTCTCTCTCTCATCATTACCCCTGGTCTCTCTCATCATTACCCCCGGTCTCTCTCATCATTACCCCTGGTCTCTCTCTCATCATTACCCCTGGTCTCTCTCTCATCATTACCCCTGGTCTCTCTCATCATTACCCCTGGAACAACGGCTCCCTGGTCTCTCTCATCATTACCCCAGGAATAATGGCTCCCTGGCCTCTCTCATCATTACCCCCGGTCTCTCTCATCATTACCCCTGGTCTCTCTCATCATTACCCATGAAACAACGGCTCCCTGGCCTCTCTCATCATTACCCCTGGTCTCTCTCTCATCATTACCCCTGGTCTCCCTCTCATCATTACCCCTGGTCTCTCTCATCATTACCCCCGGTCTCTCTCATCATTACCCCTGGTCTCTCTCATCATTACCCCCTGGTCTCTCTCATCATTACCCCCGGTCTCTCTCATCGTTACCCCCGGTCTCTCTCATCATTACCCCTGGTCTCTCTCATCATTACCCCCGGTCTCTCTCATCATTACCCCTGGTCTCTCTCATCATTACCCCTGGTCTCTCTCATCATTACCCCTGGTCTCTCTCATCATTACCCCCGGTCTCTCTCATCATTACCCCTGGTCTCTCTCATCATTACCCCCGGTCTCTCTCATCGTTACCCCTGGTCTCTCTCATCAATACCCCTGGTCCAACGGCTCCCCGGTCACTCTCATCATTACCCCTGGTCTCTCTCTCATCATTACCCCTGGTCTCTCTCTCATCATTACCCCTGGTCTCTCTCTCATCATTACCCCTGGTCTCTCTCATCATTACCCCTGGAACAATGGCTCCCTGGTCTCTCTCATCATTACCCCAGGAACAATGGCTCCCTGGCCTCTCTCATCATTACCCCTGGTCTCTCTCTCATCATTACCCCTGGCCTCTCTCATCATTACCCCTGGTTTCTCTCACATCATTACCCCTGGTCTCTCTCATCATTACCCATGGAACAACGGCTCCCTGGCCTCTCTCATCATTACCCCTGGTCTCCCTCTCATCATTACCCCTGGTCTCTCTCATCATTACCCCTGGAACAACGGCTCCCTGGTCTCTCTCATCATTATCCCTGGAACAATGGCTCCCTGGTCTCTCTCATCATTACCCCTGGAACAACGGCACCCTGGTCTCTCTCATCATTACCCCTGGTCTCTGTCATCATTACCCCTGGTCTCTCTCATCATTACCCCTGGTCTCTCTCATCATCACCCCTGGTCTCTCTCATCATTACCCCTGGCCTCTCTCATCATTACCCCTGGTCTCTCTCTCATTACCCCTGGTCTCTCTCTCATCATTACCCCTGGTCTCTCCCATCATTACCCCTGGTCTCTCTCATCAATACCCCTGGTCCAACGGCTCCCCGGTCACTCTCATCATTACCCCTGGTATCTCTCATCATTACCCCTGGAACAACGGCTCCCTGGTCTCTCTCATCATTACCCCAGGAACAATGGCTCCCTGGCCTCTCTCATCATTACCCCTGGCCTCTCTCATCATTACCCCTGGTTTCTCTCTCAGCATTACCCCTGGCCTCTCATCATTACCCCTGGTTTCTCTCTCATCATTACCCCTGGTCTCTCTCTCATTACCCATGGTCTCTGTCATCATTACCCCTGGTCTCTCTCATCATTATCCCTGGAACAACGGCTCCCTGGTCTCTCTCATCATTACCCCTGGTCCAACGGCTCCCCGGTCACTCTCATCATTACCCCTGGTCTCTCTCATCATTACCCCTGGTCTCTCTCATCATTACCCCTGGTCTCTCTCTCATCATTTCCCCTGGAACAACGTCTCTCTGGTCTCTCTCATCATTACCCCTGGAACAATGGCTCCCTGGCCTCTCTCATCATTACCCCTGGACTCTCTCTCATTATTACCCCTGGCCTCTCTCATCATTACCCCTGGTCTCTCTCTCATTACCCCTGGTCTCTCTCTCATCATTACCCCTGGCCTCTCTCATCATTACCCCTGGTTTCTCTCTCATCATTACCCCTGGTCTCTCTCTCATTACCCATGGTCTCTGTCATCATTACCCCTGGTCTCTCTCATCATTATCCCTGGAACAACGGCTCCCTGGCCTCTCTCATCATTACCCCTGGTCTCCCTCTCATCATTACCCCTGGTCTCTCTCATCATTACCCCTGGAACAACGGCTCCCTGGTCTCTCTCATCATTATCCCTGGAACAATGGCTCCCTGGTCTCTCTCATCATTACCCCTGGAACAATGGCTCCCTGGCCTCTCTCATCATTACCCCTGGTCTCTCTCATCATTACCCCTGGTCTCTCTCATCATTACCCCTGGTCTCTCTCATCATTACCCCTGGAACAACGGCTCCCTGGTCTCTCTCATCATTATCCCTGGAACAATGGCTCCCTGGTCTCTCTCATCATTACCCCTGGTTTCTGTCATCATTACCCCTGGTCTCTCTCATCATTACCCCTGGAACAATTGCTCCGTGGCCTCTCTCATCATTAACCCTGACCTCTCTCATCATTACCCCTGGCCTCTCTCATCATTACCCCTGGTCTCTCTCATTACCCCTGGTCTCTCTCATCATCACCCCTGGTCTCTCTCATCATTACCCCTGGCCTCTCTCATCATTACCCCTGGTCTCTCTCTCATTACCCCTGGTCTCTCTCTCATCATTACCCCTGGCCTCTCTCATCATTACCCCTGGTTTCTCTCTCATCATTACCCCTGGTCTCTCTCTCATTACCCATGGTCTCTGTCATCATTACCCCTGGTCTCTCTCATCATTATCCCTGGAACAACGGCTCCCTGGTCTCTCTCATCATTACCCCTGGAACAACGGCTCCCTGGTCTCTCTCATCATTATCCCTGGAACAATGGCTCCCTGGTCTCTCTCATCATTACCCCTGGTTTCTGTCATCATTACCCCTGGTCTCTCTCATCATTACCCCTGGAACAATGGCTCCGTGACCTCTCTCATCATTACCCCTGGCCTCTCTTATCATTACCCCTGGTCTCTCTCATTACCCCTGGTCTCTCTCATCATCACCCCTGGTCTCTCTCATCATTACCCCTGGCCTCTCTCATCATTACCCCTGGTCTCTCTCTCATTTCCCCTGGTCTCTCTCTCATCATTACCCCTGGCCTCTCTCATCATTACCCCTGGTCTCTCTCATCATTACCCCTGGTCTCTCTCATCATTACCCATGGAACAACGGCTCCCTGGCCTCTCTCATCATTACCCCTGGTCTCTCTCTCATCATTACCCCTGGTCTCCCTCTCATCATTACCCCTGGTCTCTCTCATCATTACCCCTGGAACAACGGCTCCCTGGTCTCTCTCATCATTACCCCAGGAACATTGGCTCCCTGGCCTCTCTCATCATTACCCCTGGTTTCTCTCTCATCATTACCCCTGGTCTCTCTCATCATTACCCATGGAACAACGGCTCCCTGGCCCCTCTCATCATTACCCCTGGTCTCTCTCTCATCATTACCCCTGGTCTCCCTCTCATCATTACCCCTGGTCTCTCTCATCATTACCCCTGGAACAATGGCTCCCTGGTCTCTCTCATCATTACCCCTGGTTTCTGTCATCATTAACCCTGGTCTCTCTCATCATTACCCCTGGAACAATTGCTCCGTGGCCTCTCTCATCATTAACCCTGACCTCTCTCATCATTACCCCTGGCCTCTCTCATCATTACCCCTGGTCTCTCTCTCATTACCCCTGGTCTCTCTCTCATCATTACCCCTGGCCTCTCTCATCATTACCCCTGGTTTCTCTCTCATCATTACCCCTGGTCTCTCTCTCATTACCCATGGTCTCTGTCATCATTACCCCTGGTCTCTCTCATCATTATCCCTGGAACAACGGCTCCCTGGTCTCTCTCATCATTACCCCTGGTCCAACGGCTCCCCGGTCACTCTCATCATTACCCCTCGTCTCTCTCATCATTACCCCTGGTCTCTCTCTCATCATTACCCCTGGAACAATGGCTCTTTGGTCTCTCTCATCATTACCCCTGGAACAATGGCTCCCTGGCCTCTCTCATCATTACCCCTGGTCTCTCTCATCATTACCCCTGGTCTCTCTCATCATTACCCCTGGCCTCTCTCACCATACCCCTGGTCTCTCTCTCATTACCCCTGGTCTCTCTCTCATCATTACCCCTGGTCTCTCTCATCATTACCCCTGGTCTCTCTCATCATTACCCCTGGTCTCTCTCATCATTACCCCTGGAACAACGGCTCCCTGGTCTCTCTTCATCATTACCCCTGGTCCAACGACTCCCTGGTCTCTCTCTCATTACCCTGGTCCAACGACTCCCTGGTCTCTCTCATCATTACCCCCGGTCTCTCTCATCATTACCCCTGGTCTCTCATCATTACCCCCGGTCTCTCTCATCATTACCCCTGGTCTCTCTCATCATTACCCCCGGTCTCTCTCATCATTACCCTTGGTCTCTCTCATCATTACCCCCGGTCTCTCTTATCATTACCCCTGGTCTCTCTCATCATTACCCCTGGTCTCTCTCTCATCATTACCCCTGGTCTCTCTCATCGTTACCCCTGGTCTCTCTCATCATTACCCCTGGTCTCTCTCATCATTACCGCTGGTCTCTCTCATCATTACCCCTGGTCTCTCTCTCATCATTACCCCTGGTCTCTCTCATCATTACCCCTGGAACAACGGCTCCCTGGTCTCTCTCATCATTACCCCAGGAACAATGGCTCCCTGGCCTCTCTCATCATTACCCCTGGTCTCTCTCTCAATATTACGCCTGGCCTCTCTCATCATTACCCCTGGTTTCTCTCTCATCATTACCCCTGGTCTCTCTCATCATTACCCATGAAACAACGGCTCCCTGGCCTCTCTCATCATTACCCCTGGTCTCTCTCTCATCATTACCCCTGGTCTCCCTCTCATCATTACCCCTGGTCTCTCTCATCATTACCCCCGGTCTCTCTCATCATTACCCCTGGTCTCTCTCATCATTACCCCCGGTCTCTCTCATCGTTACCCCCGGTCTCTCTCATCATTACCCCTGGTCTCTCTCATCATTACCCCCGGTCTCTCTCATCACTACCCCTGGCCCCTCTCATCATTACCCCTGGTCTCTCTCTCATCATTACCCCTGGTCTCTCTCTCATCATTACCCCTGGTCTCTCTCATCATTACCCCCGGTCTCTCTCATCATTACCCCTGGTCTCTGTCATCATTACCCCCGGTCTCTCTCATCGTTACCCCTGGTCTCTCTCATCAATACCCCTGGTCCAACGGCTCCCCGGTCACTCTCATCATTACCCCTGGCCTCTCTCATCATTACCCCTGGTTTCTCTCTCATGATTACCCCTGGCCTCTCATCATTACCCCTGGTTTCTCTCTCATCATTACCCCTGGTCTCTCTCTCATTACCCATGGTCTCTGTCATCATTACCCCTGGTCTCTCTCATCATTATCCCTGGAACAACGGCTCCCTGGTCTCTCTCATCATTACCCCTGGTCCAACGGCTCCCCGGTCACTCTCATCATTACCCCTGGTCTCTCTCATCATTACCCCTGGTCTCTCTCTCATCATTCCCCCTGGAACAACGTCTCTCTGGTCTCTCTCATCATTACCCCTGGAACAATGGCTCCCTGGCCTCTCTCATCATTACCCCTGGACTCTCTCTCATTATTACCCCTGGTCTCTCTCATCATTACCCCTGGTCTCTCTCATCATCACCCCTGGTCTCTCTCATCATTACCCCTGGCCCCTCTCATCATTACCACTGGTCTCTCTCTCATTACCCCTGGTCTCTCTCTCATCATTACCCCTGGTCTCTCTCATCATTACCCCTGGTCTCTCTCATCAATACCCCTGGTCTCTCTCTCATTGCCCATGGTCTCTGTTATCATTACCCCTGGTCTCTCTCATCATTACCCCTGGTCCAACGGCTCCCCGGTCACTCTCATCATTACCCCTGGTCTCTCTCATCATTACACCTGGTCTCTCTCTCATCATTACCCCTGGAACAACGGCTCCCTGGTCTCTCTCATCATTACCCCTGGAACAATGGCTCCCTGGTCTCTCTCATCATTACCCCTGGAACAACAGCTCCCTGGTCTCTGTCATCATTACCCCTGAAACAATGGCTCCCTGGTCTCTCTCATCATTACCCCTGGTCTCTGTCATCATTACCCCTGGAACAATGGCTCCCTGGTCTCTCTCATCATTACTCCTGGAACAATGGCTCCCTGGTCTCTCTCATCATTACCCCTGGTCTCTGTCATCATTACCCCTGGTCTCTCTCATCATTACCCCTGGTCTCTCTCTCATCATTACCACTGGCCACTCTCTCATTACCCCTGGTCTCTCTCATCATCACCCCTGGTCTCTCTCATCATTACCCCTGGTCCAACGGCTCCCTGGTCTCTCTCATCATTACCCCTGGTCTCTCTCTCATCATTACCCCTGGTACAACGACTCCCTGGTCTCTCTCATCATTACCCCTGGTCCAACGGCTCCCTGGTCTCTTTCATCATTACCCCTGGTCTCTCTCATCATTACCCCTGGTCTCTCTCATCATTACCCCTGGTCCAATGGCTCCCTGGTCTCTCTCATCATTATCCCTGGTCTCTCTCATCATTACCCCTGGTCCAACGGCTCCCTGGTCTCTCTCATCATTACCCCTGGTCTCTGTCATCATTACCCCTGGAACAACGACTCCTTGGTCTCTCTCATCATTACCCCTGGAACAATGGCTCCCTGGTCTCTCTCATTATTACCCCTGGTCTCTGTCATCATTACCCCTGGAACAATGGCTCCCTGGTCTCTCTCATCATTACTCCTGGAACAATGGCTCCCTGGTCTCTCTCATCATTACCCCTGGTCTCTGTCATCATTACCCCTGGTCTCTCTCATCATTACCCCTGGTCTCTCTCTCATCATTACCCCTGGCCACTCTCTCATTACCCCTGGTCTCTCTCATCATCACCCCTGGTCTCTCTCATCATTACCCCTGGTCCACCGGCTTCCTGGTTTCTGTCATCATTACCCCTGGTCCAACGGCTCCCTGGTCTCTCTCATCATTACCCCTGGTCTCTCTCATCATTACCCCTGGTCTCTCTCATCATTACCCCGGATCCAATAGCTCCCTGCTCTCTCTCTCATTACCCTTGGTCTCTCTCATCATTATCCCTGGTCTCTCTCATCATTACCCCTGGTCCAACGGCTCCCTGGTCTCTCTCATCATTACCCCTGGTCTCTCTCACATCATTACTCCTGGTACAACGACTCCCTGGTCTCTCTCATCATTACCCCTGGTCCAACGGCTCCCTGGTCTCTTTCATCATTACCCCTGGTCTCTCTCATCATTACCCCTGGTCTCTCTCATCATTACCCCGGATCCAATGGCTCCCTGGTCTCTCTCATCATTATCCCTGGTCTCTCTCATCATTACCCCTGGTCCAACGGCTCCCTGGTCTCTCTCATCATTACCCCTGGTCTCTGTCATCATTACCCCTGGAACAATGGCTCCCTGGTCTCTCTCATCATTACTCCTGGAACAATGGCTCCCTGGTCTCTCTCTCATTACCCTTGGTCTCTCTCATCATTATCCCTGGTCTCTCTCATCATTACCCCTGGTCCAACGGCTCCCTGGTCTCTCTCATCATTACCCCTGGTCTCTCTCATCATTACCCCTGGAACAATGGCTCCCTGGTCTCTCTCATCATTACCCCTGGACTCTCTCTCATCATTACCCCTGGTCTCTCTCATCATTACCCCTGGTCTCTCTCATCATTACCCTGGTCTCTCTCATCATTACCCCTGGTCTCTCTCATCATTACCCCTGGTCTCTCTCATCATTACCCCTGGAACAATGGCTCCCTGGTCTCTCTCTCATTACCCTTGGTCTCTCTCATCATTACCCCTGGTCTCTGTCATCATTACCCCTGGAACAATGGCTCCCTGGTCTCTCTCATCATTACTCCTGGAACAATGGCTCCCTGGTCTCTCTCATCATTACCCCTGGTCTCTGTCATCATTACCCCTGGTCTCTCTCATCATTACCCCTGGTCTCTCTCTCATCATTACCCCTGGCCACTCTCTCATTACCCCTGGTCTCTCTCATCATCACCCCTGGTCTCTCTCATCATTACCCCTGGTCCAACGGCTCCCTGGTCTCTCTCATCATTACCCCTGGTCTCTCTCTCATCATTACCCCTGGTACAACGACTCCCTGGTCTCTCTCATCACTACCCCTGGTCCAACGGCTCCCTGATCTCTTTCATCATTACCCCTGGTCTCTCTCATCATTACCCCTGGTCTCTCTCATCATTACCCCTGGTCTCTCTCATCATTACCCCTGGTCCAACGGCTCCCTGGTCTCTCTCATCATTACCCCTGGTCTCTGTCATCATTACCCCTGGAACAACGGCTCCTTGGTCTCTCTCATCATTACCCCTGGTCTCTCTCATCATTACCCCTGGTCTCTCTCATCATTACCCTTGGTCTCTCTCATCATTACCCTTTGTCTCTCTCATCATTACCCCTGGTCTCTCTCATCATTACCCCTGGTCTCTCTCATCATTACCCTTGGTCTCTCTCATCATTACCCCTGGTCTCTCTCATCATTACCCCTGGTCTCTGTCATCATTACCCCTGGAACAACGGCTCCTTGGTCTCTCTCATCATTACCCCTGGTCTCTCTCATCATTACCCCTGGTCTCTCTCATCATTACCCTTGGTCTCTCTCATCATTACCCCTGGTCTCTCTCATCATTACCCTTTGTCTCTCTCATCATTACCCCTGGTCTCTCTCATCATTACCCCTGGTCTCTCTCATCATTACCCTTGGTCTCTCTCATCATTACCCCTGGTCTCTCTCATCATTACCCCTGGTCTCTCTCATCATTACCCCTGGTCTCTCTCATCATTACCCCTGGTCCAACGGCTCCCTGGTCTCTCTCATCATTACCCCGGGTCTTTGTCATCATTACCCCTGGAACAACGGCTCCTTGGTCTCTCTCATCATTACCCCTGGTCTCTCTCATCATTACCCCTGGTCTCTCTCATCATTACCCTTTGTCTCTCTCATCATTACCCCTGGTCTCTCTCATCATTACTGTCCTGTTTTATATATTCCATCACAATCTGTTTCAAACAAATTATTAAAGCAATCACAGCTATCCAATAAGAGCCCTCTGAGCCAGGAGCTAACCCAATGAGCTTTTAGACGCTATCATTTCTGTAAACTACTTGATTAAAAAAGTGTAGGTGTATGTGTGTGTGTGTGTGTGTGTGTGCCTGTATGTGTGTGTGTGGACAAGTCATGCCGTATGACTGTAGCTCTGTTGGTAGAGCATGGCGCTTGTAACGCCAGGGTAGTGGGTTCAATTCCCGGGACCACCCATACGTAGAATGTATGCACACATGACTGTAAGTCGCTTTGGATAAAAGCGTCTGCTAAATGCCATATATTATTATTATTATTATTATTATTATTATTAATAATCATTATTACTGTGCCTCATCAATTTTGATGTTATTTCCAGCCAGCCTTGTTGCTGTATCTCTAGTGAATAGAGAAAGGGACAGAGAGGGATGGAGAGAGAGGGACAAAGAGAGAGGGACAGAGAGAGGGACAGAGAGAGATGGACAAAGAGAGAGGTACAGAGAGAGAGGGACAGAGAGGGATAGAGAGAGAGGGACAAAGAGAGAGGGACAGAGAGAGGGACAGAGAGAGATGGACAAAGAGAGAGGTACAGAGAGAGAGGGACAGAGAGGGATAGAGAGAGAGGGACAAAGAGAGAGGGACAGAGAGGGATAGAGAGAGGGACAGAGAGGGATAGAGAGAGAGGGACAAAGAGAGAGGGACAGAGAGAGGGACAGAGAGAGATGGACAAAGAGAGAGGTACAGAGAGAGAGGGACAGAGAGGGATAGAGAGAGAGGGACAAAGAGAGAGGGACAGAGAGAGGGACAGAGAGAGATGGACAAAGAGAGAGGTACAGAGAGAGAGGGACAGAGAGGGATAGAGAGAGAGGGACAAAGAGAGAGGGACAGAGAGGGATAGAGAGAGGGATAGAGAGAGGGATAGAGAGAGAGGGACAAAGAGAGAGGGACAGAGAGGGATAGAGAGAGAGGGACAAAGAGAGAGGGACAGAGAGAGGGACAAAGAGAGAGGGAGAGAGAGAGAGGGACAAAGAGAGAGGGACAGAGAGAGAGGGACAAAGAGAGAGGGACAAAGAGAGAGGGACAGAGAGAGAGGGACAGAGAGGGATAGAGAGAGAGGGACAGAGAGAGAGAGGGACAGAGAGGGATAGAGAGAGAGGGACAAAGAGAGAGGGACAGAGAGAGACAGAGAGAGAGGGACAAAGAGAGAGGGACAGAGAGAGAGGGACAGAGAGGGATAGACAAAGAGAGAGGGACAAAGAGGGATAGAGAGAGAGGGACAGAGAGGGATAGACAAAGAGAGAGGGATAGAGAGAGAGGGACAGAGAGGGATAGACAAAGAGAGAGGGACAGAGAGAGATAGAGAGAGAGGGACAAAGAGAGAGGGACAAAGAGAGAGGGACAGAGAGAGAGGGACAGAGAGGGATAGAGAGAGAGGGACAAAGAGAGAGGGACAGAGAGAGAGGGACAGAGAGAGATGGACAAAGAGAGAGGGACAGAGAGAGATGGACAAAGAGAGAGGGACAGAGAGAGAGGGACAAAGAGAGAGGGACAAAGAGAGGGAGGGACAGAGAGGGATAGAGAGAGAGGGACAAAGAGAGAGGGACAGAGAGAGAGGGACAAAGAGAGAGGTACAGAGAGAGATGGACAAAGAGAGGGACAGAGCGAGAGGGACAAAGAGAGAGGTACAGAGAGAGATGGACAAAGAGAGAGGGACAGAGAGAGAGGGACAAAGAGAGAGGGACATAGAGAGAGGGGGACAGACAGTGGGACAGAGAGAGAGGGACAGGGAGAGAGGGACAAAGAGAGAGGGACAGAGAGAGAGGGACAAAGAGAGAGGGACAGAGAGAGATGGACAGAGAGAGAGGGACAAAGAGAGAGGGCAAAGAGAGAGGGACAGAGAGGGACAAAGAGAGAGGGACAAAGAGAGGAACAGAGAGAGAGGGACAGAGAGAGAGGGACAAAGAGAGAGGGGCAAAGAGAGAGGGACAAAGAGAGAGGGACAAAGAGAGGGGGCAAAGAGAGTGGGACAAAGAGAGAGGGACAAAGAGAGAGGGACAAAGAGAGAGGGACAAAGAGAGGAACAGAGAGAGAGGGACAGAGAGAGAGGGACAAAGAGAGAGGGGCAAAGAGAGAGGGACAAAGAGAGAGGGACAAAGAGAGGGGGCAAAGAGAGTGGGACAAAGAGAGAGGGACAAAGAGAGAGGGACAGAGAGAGAGGGACAAAGAGAGAGAGGGACAAAGAGAGAGGGACAAAGAGAGAGGGACAAAGAGAGAGGGACAAAGAGAGAAGGACAAAGAGAGAGGGGCAAAGAGAGAGAGGGACAAAGAGAGAGGGACAAAGAGAGAGAGGGACAGACAGTGGGACAGAGAGAGAGGGACAGACAGTGGGACAGAGAGAGAGGGACAAAGAGAGGGGGCAAAGAGAGTGGGACAAAGAGAGAGGGACAGAGAGAGAGGGACAAAGAGAGAGGGACAGAGAGAGAGAGGGACAAAGAGAGAGGGACAAAGAGAGAGAGGGACAAAGAGAGAGGGACAAAGAGAGTGGGACAAAGAGAGAGGGACAAAGAGAGAGGGGCAAAGAGAGAGAGGGACAAAGAGAGAGCGACAAAGAGAGAGAGGGACAGACAGTGGGACAGAGAGAGAGGGACAGACAGTGGGACAGAGAGAGAGGGACAAAGAGAGAGGGACAAAGAGAGAGGGACAGAGAGAGAGAGGGACAGAGAGAGGGTCAGAGAGAGAGGGACAGAGAGAGAGAGGGACAGAGAGAGAGGGACAGAGAGAGAGGGACAGAGAGAGAGGGACAGAGAGAGAGGGACAGAGAGAGACAGGAGATTGTTGGGGGCATCTAAAGAAGTGAAGCTACAGTTTTATTGATTTGATCTTCAGTCAAAACTCTCAAGGTGATGAAAAGAAATGGGATGAAAACAGAACAGACCAGGGCCTGGTTTCCCTCTAGCCTCTTAAGGCCTGGTTCCCCTCAAGCCTCTTAAGGCCTGGTTTCCCTCAAGCCTCTTAAGGCCTGGTTTCCCTCAAGCCTCTTTAGGCCTGGTTTCCCTCTAGCCTCTTAAGGCCTGGTTTCCCTCAAGCCTCTTTAGGCCTGGTTTCCCTCAAGCCTCTTTAGGCCTGGTTTCCCTCAAGCCTCTTAAGGCCTGGTTTCCCTCAAGCCTCTTTAGGCCTGGTTTCCCTCTAGCCTCTTAAGGCCTGGTTTCCCTCAAGCCTCTTAAGGCCTGGTTTCCCTCAAGCCTCTTTAGGCCTGGTTTCCCTCAAGACTCTTTAGGCCTGGTTTCCCTCAAGCCTCTTAAGGCCTGGTTTCCCTCAAGCCTCTTAAGGCCTGGTTTAAGGAGCAGGCCTCCCTCTACTATTAGTCCTGTATCCTGTATTAGCTGGCCGTATAGCTACCCCCCCCTCTACTATTAGTCCTGTATCCTGTATTAGCTGGCCGTATAGCTACACCCCCCCCTCTACTATTAGTCCTGTATCCTGTATTAGCTGGCCGTATAGCTACACCCCCCTCTACTATTAGTCCTGTATCCTGTATTAGCTGGCCGTATAGCTACACCCCCCTCTACTATTAGTCCTGTATCCTGTATTAGCTGGCTGTATAGCTACCCCCCCACCCCCCTCTACTATTAGTCCTGTATCCTGTATTAGCTGGCCATATAGCTACCCCCCCCCCCTCTACTATTAGTCCTGTATCCTGTATTAGCTGGCCGTATAGCTATCCCCCCCCTCTACTATTAGTCCTGTATCCTGTATTAGCTGGCCGTATAGCTACCCCCCCCCCCTCTACTATTAGTCCTGTATCCTGTATTAGCTGGCTGTATAGCTACCCCCCACCCCCCTCTACTATTAGTCCTGTATCCTGTATTAGCTGGCCGTATAGCTACCCCCCCCTGTACTCACAGCTCCTGGATGATGAAGTACTCCTTCCGCGTCTCGAAAGTGTCGATCATTTGGAGGATGTTTGGATGGTTGACCCTGGAACAGCCAGAGGAGGAGACATTTTTATATTAACCAAGTGTTACACTGAGTCCCATATGGCACCCTATTCCTTATTTAGTGCCTATGGGTCCTGCTCAGAAGTAGTGCACTATACAGGGATAGGGAAAGATTGAATATTGTTACAGGTTTTTCCATTTATGTTTTGAGGTCGACTTTGGAGCATATAGCTCCTTTGCACCGATTGGTGCCACCTCGTTAGTGGGAAGGGGTTTCACCTGCCCAGGTGCTGTTTAACACTGGTTATCCCAGTGCTCCCGTTGTCTTGATAGATGCAGAGGGTTAACAGCTTCAGTTCCCTATTTAGAGTTCAATACCAACAATCCTTTATCTGGTTTTGTTTTGCTAGTGGGGGTCTTTTAGGTTCCAGTTGTTGTTGCTAGTCAACTTTCAGTGGACCCCCCTCATGAGTGTCTTTCAGAACCCTTCCTAGAACCCAACCTGTTTCGTTCTGGTTGTTGGTCAGTGACACTTTGTTAGTTCCCTGGGGCACGTAACAATTTGTCCGTAAACATATCTGTAAAAACACTCCAGCCAGCTGGTCTGCACGTGCTCTGACACAGCTAGGGATGCCGTCTGGGCCGGCAGCCATGCGAAGGTTAACACACTTAAATGTCTTACTTACACTTTGGCCACGGAGAACGAGAGCGGCGGTGGCCTGCATTGGCAGTACTGTGTTTTCCTCGAAGAGGGCGAAGAAGGTGTTTAGATTGTCCTGGAGCAAAGCGTCGGTGTCCGCGACGTGGCTGGTTTTCCCTCTATAGTCCGTTATTGTCTGGAGAAACTGACACATTACGTCTAGTGTCTGAGTCGTTGTATTGCGACTCCACTTTGTCTCTGTACTGACGATTTGCCCATCTGATTGCCCAACGGAGGGCATAGCTGCACGGTTTGTTCTCGTCCATGTTCCCAGTCACCTTGCCGTCGTGAAATGTGGTTGTTTGCTCTTTCAGTTTTGTGCGAATGCTGCCTTATATCCATAGTTTCTGGTTTGGATAAGTTCTAATCATCACACAGGGAACAACATCCTCGACGCACTTCCTGATGAACTCAGTCACAGTGGGAACAACATCCTCTACGCACTTCCTGATGAACTCAGTCACATTGGGAACAACATCCTCGACGCACTTCCTGATGAACTCAGTCACAGTGGGAACAACATCCTCTACGCACTTCCTGATGAACTCAGTCACAGTGGGAACAACATCCTCTACGCACTTCCTGATGAACCCAGTCACAGTGGGAACAACATCCTCTACGCACTTCCTGATGAACTCAGTCACAGTGGGAACAACATCCTCTACCCACTTCCTGTTGAACCCTGTCACAGTGGGAACAACATCCTCTACCCACTTCCTGATGAACCCAGTCACAGTGGGAACAACATCCTCTATCCACTTCCTGATGAATTCAGTCACAGTGGGAACAACATCCTCTACGCACTTCCTGTTGAACCCAGTCACAGTGGGAACAACATCCTCTATCCACTTCCTGATGAATTCAGTCACAGTGGGAACAACATCCTCTATCCACTTCCTGTTGAACCCAGTCACAGTGGGAACAACATCCTCTATCCACTTCCTGATGAACCCAGTCACAGTGGGAACAACAATCCACTTCCCAGTCACAGTGGGAACAACATCCTCTATCCACTTCCTGATGAACCCAGTCACAGTGGGAACAACATCCTCTATCCACTTCCTGATGAATTCAGTCACAGTGGGAACAACATCCTCTATCCACTTCCTGATGAACTCAGTCACAGTGGGAACAACATCCTCTATCCACTTCCTGATGAATTCAGTCACAGTGGGAACAACATCCTCTATCCACTTCCTGATGAACTCAGTCACAGTGGGAACAACATCCTCTATCCACTTCCTGATGAACTCAGTCACAGTGGGAACAACATCCTCTACCCACTTCCTGATGAATTCAGTCACAGTGGGAACAACATCCTCTATCCACTTCCTGATGAACCCAGTCACAGTGGGAACAACATCCTCTATCCACTTCCTGATGAACCCAGTCACAGTGGGAACAACATCCTCTATCCACTTCCTGATGAACTCAGTCACAGTGGGAACAACATCCTCTACCCACTTCCTGATGAACCCAGTCACAGTGGGAACAACATCCTCCACCCACTTCCTGATGAACCCAGTCACAGTGGGAACAACATCCTCTACCCACTTCCTGATGAACCCAGTCACAGTGGGAACAACATCCTCTACCCACTTCCTGATGAACCCAGTCACAGTGGGAACAACATCCTCTACCCACTTCCTGATGAACTCAGTCACAGTGGGAACAACATCCTCTATCCACTTCCTGATGAACCCAGTCACAGTGGGAACAACATCCTCTATCCACTTCCTGATGAACTCAGTCACAGTGGGAACAACATCCTCTATCCACTTCCTGATGAACCCAGTCACAGTGGGAACAACATCCTCTATCCACTTCCTGTTGAACTCAGTCACAGTGGGAACAACATCCTCTATCCACTTCCTGATGAACCCAGTCACAGTGGGAACAACATCCTCTATCCACTTCCTGATGAACCCAGTCACAGTGGGAACAACATCCTCTATCCACTTCCTGATGAACTCAGTCACAGTGGGAACAACATCCTCTATCCACTTCCTGATGAACCCAGTCACAGTGGGAACAACATCCTCTATCCACTTCCTGATGAACCCAGTCACAGTGGGAACAACATCCTCTATCCACTTCCTGTTGAACTCAGTCACAGTGGGAACAACATCCTCTATCCACTTCCTGTTGAACCCAGTCACAGTGTCAGTGAATGTGTCAATGTTATTCTCAGACACAATGCAGAACTTTTATTCCAGAAATCATAAAATGGTTTGACAACCCTGTTTGTAAGCTTAAATCAAACTCAACCATTTATAATTTCCAGTAATGAAGACATGGATGTCTTAAAAAAGGACTTTGCAAAATGGGTCAACTTTGAGCACCTCCTATCTCCTGAAAGTACTACTTCCACCATGGGTAAACATGTAGGAAAGGTTTTGTACAAATCAAAAGGGGTGCACACAGGGCCCCCCGAGTGGTGCAGTGGTCTAAGGCTACTAGAGATCCTGGTTCAATGCCCAGGCTCCGTCGCAACTGGCCGTGACCGGGAGACCCATGCACAATTGACCCAGTGTCATCTAGGTTAGTGGAGGGTATGGCCGGCAGGGATGTTCTTGTCCCATTGCGCTCTAGTGACTCCTGTGGCGGGCCGGGCATGATTGCCAGGTGTACGGTGTTTGGTTTCCGGGTTAAGCCGGCATTGTGTCAAGAAGCAGTACGGTTGGTTGGGTTGTGTTTCGGAGGACACACAGCTCTCAACCTTTGCTTTTCCCGAGTCCATTACGGGAGTTTCAGCGATGGTACAAGACTGTAACTACCAATTGTATACCACGAAATTGGGGGGGAGGTACATTTAAGAAAAAAAGGGGTGCACACAGAAAGTGACTGAAATCATATGGAAGTGCCCTGCAGTGACTGAAATCATACGGAAGTACCCTGCAGTGACTGAAATCATATGGAAGTACCCTGCAGTGACTGAAATCATATGGAAGTACCATGCAGTGACTGAAATCATACGGAAGTACCATGCAGTGACTGAAATCATATGGAAGTACCATGCAGTGACTGAAATCATATGGAAGTACCATGCAGTGACTGAAATCATATGGAAGTACCATGCAGTGACTGAAATCATATGGAAGTACCATGCAGTGACTGAAATCATATGGAAGTACCCTGCAGTGACTGAAATCATACGGAAGTACCCTGCAGTGACTGAAATCATACGGAAGTACCCTGCAGTGACTGAAATCATACGGAAGTACCCTGCAGTGACTGAAATCATACGGAAGTACCCTGCAGTGACTGAAATCATATGGAAGTACCCTGCAGTGACTGAAATCATACGGAAGTACCCTGCAGTGACTGAAATCATACGGAAGTGACTGCTGGTTTGTTCCTTTAAATTAAGACCTGTTTGTCGTCATTGTAGAAAACTGAGACACTGTGGGCCTCAGTAGCTATATACCCTCAGTGATTAGCATTGCATGTTCTGTTATTAGCTGCTACAGGAGGAAAGCATCATTTCAACAGAGAGAGGGGGTCTGTCTCTGTACATCAGGGGATCACGTACATTTTGAGGATCAGGATTTCATTCTTGGCAGCCTTGCGTACTTTCCTCCCGTCCTTCTTCAGAAACTTCTTACAGACAAACACCTTGTTGGTCTGTCTGTCTTTAGCCATACACAGCTCACAGAACTCCTTCCTGCAGACAGGGAGTGGGGAGAGGGAGAAGAGAGAAGGTAGAGAGTGAAGAGAGAGGGTTGAGAGAGAGAAGAGAGAAGGTGAGAGTGAAGAGAGAGGGTTGAGAGAGAGAAGAGAGAAGGTAGAGAGTGAAGAGAGAGGGTTGAGAGAGAGAAGAGAGAAGGTGAGAGTGAAGAGAGAGGGTTGAGAGAGAGAAGAGGTGAGAGTGAAGAGAGAGGGTTGAGAGAGAGAAGAGAGAAGGTAGAGAGTGAAGAGAGAGGGTTGAGAGAGAGAAGAGAGAAGGTGAGAGTGAAGAGAGAGGGTTGAGAGAGAGAAGAGAAGGTGAGAGTGAAGAGAGAGGGTTGAGAGAGAGAAGAGAGAAGGTGAGAGTGAAGAGAGAGGGTTGAGAGAGAGAAGAGAAGGTGAGAGTGAAGAGAGAGGGTTGAGAGAGAGAAGAGAGAAGGTGAGAGTGAAGAGAGAGGGTTGAGAGAGAGAAGAGAGAAGGTGAGAGTGAAGAGAGAGGGTTGAGAGAGAGAAGAGAAGGTGAGAGTGAAGAGAGAGGGTTGAGAAAGAGAAGAGAAGGTGAGAGTGAAGAGAGAGGGTTGAGAGAGAGAAGAGAGAAGGTAGAGAGTGAAGAGAGGGGGTTGAGAGAGAAGAGAAGGTGAGAGTGAAGAGAGAGGGTTGAGAGAGAGAAGAGAAGGTGAGAGTGAAGAGAGAGGGTTGAGAAAGAGAAGAGAAGGTGAGAGTGAAGAGAGAGGGTTGAGAGAGAAGAGAAGGTGAGAGTGAAGAGAGAGGGTTGAGAAAGAGAAGAGAAGGTGAGAGTGAAGAGACAGGGTTGAGAGAGAGAAGAGAGAAGGTAGAGAGTGAAGGGAGGGGGTTGAGAGAGAGAAGAGAGGGAGGAGAGGGAGAAGAGAGAAGGTGGAGAGTGAAGAGAGAAGGTTGAGAGAGAGAAGAGAGAAGGTGAGAGTGAAGAGAGAGGGTTGAGAGAGAGAAGAGGTGAGAGTGAAGAGAGAGGGTTGAGAGAGAGAAGAGAGGGAGGAGAGGGAGAAGAGAGAAGGTGGAGAGTGAAGAGAGGGAGGAGAGGGAGAAGAGAGAAGGTAGAGAGTGAAGAGAGGGGGTTGAGAGAGAGAAGAGAGGGAGGAGAGGGAGAAGAGAGAAGGTGGAGAGTGAAGAGAGAAGGTTGAGAGAGAGAAGAGAAGGTGAGAGACAGTGATAGAGCAAAAGAGTAAGGAGGCAGAGGAGAACATAATCAGGACAGATGCATTTTAAAGCAGCACTCCTCAATCTCTGTTAACATTCCCAGCGGACAAAAACGCAAGGTTAGGGCCATATTAGGCAGACCGACATGTTTTAAATGGCTTTAAAACAAAACAAGGCAGAGCAGACACAGAGAAACACGCATGCCAAAATGCATTTGAGTGGTTATTAGACTATGCATGCCAAAATGCATTTGTGTCTGCAAAAGCATTAACACACAACCACTTTCTGGCAGAAAGACAGAAAGACTGAGTACTGCATCTTTAAAAGTAACATAGTGGTAAACAGACTACATACTGAACAGAGTTGTTATTAGACTACATAACGAACAGAGTGGTTATTAGACTACATAATGAACAGAGTGGTTAACAGACTACATACTGAACAGAGTGGTTAACAGACTACATAACGAACAGAGTGGTTAACAGACTACATAATGAACAGAGTGGTTAACAGACTACATACTGAACAGAGTGGTTATTAGACTACATAACGAACAGAGTGGTTAACAGACTACATACTGAACAGAGTGGTTATTAGACTACATAACGAACAGAGTGGTTAACAGACTACATAATGAACAGAGTGGTTAACAGACTACATAATGAACACAGTTGTTAACAGACTACATAATGAACAGAGTGGTTATTAGACTACATAACGAACATAGTGGTTAACAGACTACATAATGAACAGAGTGGTTATTTGACTACATAATGAACAGAGTGGTTATTAGACTACATAACGAACATAGTGGTTATTAGACTACACAATGAACAGAGTGGTTATTAGGCTACATAATGAACAGTGGTTAACAGACTACATAAAGAACAGAGTGGTTATTAGGCTACATAATGAACAGAGTGGTTAACAGACTACATAAAGAACAGAGTGGTTATTAGGCTACATAATGAACAGAGTGGTTATTAGACTACATAACGAACAGAGTGGTTATTAGGCCAGATAATGAACAGAGTGGTTAACAGACTACATAATGAACAGAGTGGTTAACAGACTACATAATGAACAGAGTGGTTATTACACTACATAATGAACAGAGTGGTTATTAGACTACATAATGAACAGAGTGGTTAACAGACTACATAATGAACAGAGTGGTTATTAGACTACATAATGAACAGAGTGGTTATTAGGCTACATAACGAACATAGTGGTTAACAGACTACATAATGAACAGAGTGGTTATTAGACTACATAATGAACAGTGGTTATTAGACTACATAATGAACAGAGTGGTTATTAGGCTACATAATGAACAGAGTGGTTATTAGACTACATAACGAACAGAGTGGTTATTAGGCCAGATAATGAACAGAGTGGTTAACAGACTACATAATGAACAGAGTGGTTAACAGACTACATAATGAACAGAGTGGTTATTAGACTACATAACGAACAGTGGTTAACAGACTACATAATGAACAGAGTGGTTATTAGACTACATAATGAACAGAGTGGTTATTAGGCTACATAACGAACAGAGTGGTTATTAGACTACATAACGAACAGAGTGGTTATTAGACTACATAATGAACAGAGTGGTTATTAGACTACATAACGAACAGAGTGGTTAACAGACTACATAATGAACAGAGTGGTTATTAGACTACATAATGAACAGAGTGGTTAACAGACTACATAATGAACAGAGTGGTTAACAGACTACATAAGGAACAGAGTGGTTATTAGACTACATAATGAACATAGTGGTTATTAGACTACATAATGAACAGTGGTTAACAGACTACATAAAGAACAGAGTGGTTATTAGGCTACATAATGAACAGAGTGGTTAACAGACTACATAATGAACAGAGTGGTTATTAGGCTACATAACGAACAGAGTGGTTAACAGACTACATAATGAACAGAGTGGTTATTAGACTACATAACGAACAGAGTGGTTATTAGGCCAGATAATGAACAGAGTGGTTAACAGACTACATAATGAACAGAGTGGTTATTAGACTACATAACGAACAGAGTGGTTAACAGACTACATAATGAACACAGTGGTTAACAGACTACATAATGAACAGAGTGGTTATTAGACTACATAATGAACAGAGTGGTTAACAGACTACATACTGAACAGAGTGGTTATTAGGCTACATAACGAACAGAGTGGTTATTAGACTACATAATGAACAGAGTGGTTATTAGACTACATGACGAACAGAGTGGTTATTAGACTACATAATGAACAGAGTGGTTAACAGACTACATAACGAACAGAGTGGTTATTAGACTACATACTGAACAGAGTGGTTAACAGACTACATAACGAACAGAGTGGTTATTAGACTACATAATGAACAGAGTGGTTAACAGACTACACAATGAACAGTGTCTACATATTGCTGGTTGATGATTTAAGAGGATTTAAATTAAAGTGGGCTGGATGGAGACTTTTCAACCTCAGTCATTATCTACAGCACAACACCAGGATCTACCTCAGTCATTATCTCCAGCACAATACCAGGATCTACCTCAGTCATTATCTCCAGCACAATACCAGGATCTACCTCAGTCATTATCTCCAGCAGAATACCAGGATCTACCTCAGTCATTATCTCCAGCACAATACCAGGGCTACATACGTGAAAACTAAACATTTCTATGTTTTGTAGAAACAAGTATTACGTTTTTAAAAACAGCGATTTTGAAACTCTATGATCATTTTGAGTGTTGTGCGGAGCAGGAAAACACCCTCCACAGATCATAGAAACGCCCCGTTTTCACACATGTACACTGGAGACGATGAAGAGTGGCTTCATCTCCATACACTTGAGATAAAATACTAAACACCAAATACTGACAGACAAATCCCAACTTCCATTAATATTGACAGGAAACTTCAGCCTGACATCATGAATATGACCACATGGTTTCCCCTTTACCTCAACCTGACATCATGAATAATCAATATGACCACATGGTTTCCCCTTTACCTCAGCCTGACATCATGAATAATGACCACATGGTTTCCCCTTTACCTCAGCCTGACATCATGAATAATGAATAATGACCACATGGTTTCCCCTTTACCTCAGCCTGACATAATGAATAATGACCACATGGTTTCCCCTTTACCTCAACCTGACATCATTAATAATGAATAATGACCACATTGTTTCCCCTTTACCTCAACCTGACATCATGAATATGACCACATGGTTTCCCCTTTACCTCAACCTGACATCATGAATATGACCACATGGTTTCCCCTTTACCTCAACCTGACATAATGAATAATGACCACATGGTTTCTCCTTTACCTCAGCCTGACATCATGAATAATGAATATGACCACATGGTTTCTCCTTTACCTCAGCCTGACATCGTGTGTGTGTGTGTCTCTGTGTGTGTGTTTGTGTGTGTGCGTGCGTGTGTGTCTTTGTGTTATATAAAACACGGAGCATAGCGTCCAGATGTTGTTGTTGCCATATGGCAGCAGCACACTGAGCTGCGTGTGTCGGTCATAACTCGGTCAGTGCATCAGATTATCACCTCGCTCGGTTAACTGACAGAGGAGGAGCCCGGAACTGCAGGGTACAGGAGTAACTGCAGGGTACAGGAGGACCCATAGGGATCTGGTTAAATGTAGTGCACTATACAGGACCCATAGGGCTCTGGTTAAATGTAGTGCACTATATAGGATCCATAGGGCTCTGATTAAATGTAGTGCCCTATATAGGATCCATAGGACTCTGGTTAAATGTAGTGCCCTATATAGGACCCATAGGGATCTGATTAAATGTAGTGCACTATACAGGACCCATAGGGCTCTGGTTAAATGTAGTGCACTATACAGGACCCATAGGGATCTGGTTAAATGTAGTGCACTATACAGGGAATAGGTAGTCATTTGAGACGCCCTTAGCCTATTTGAAGGGTGGCTGGCCAACCCTCTACTAATGTGTACGGTGTCCATAGTATAACATGGTGCTTACGCTTTGAGGACCTGTCCAATCTCGTACTTGTCGGTGACATCAGAGATGTCGTCTAAGTTCCGCCCATCTCGCAGGGCAAGGCACCCAAATGGCATGGCGGCATCCACCTATCAGAGACAAACATTACATTGTCAATCAACACCTATACCAATAAAGAACAAGCATTGCAGTGTCAATTAACTCCTTTGAAAGAGACAGTGAGTAAAGTGAAAGTTCAGACAGTGTTTCTGATAGAAATGCCCTTTATAAAACTGACACACAGCAAGTGAGTCATTTAATTTCTGTAGGATACGTTGTGCACCAAACCAATCTCTCTGTCCAAGAGGTTAAAGTCCCCAAACCCAACCAATCTCTCTATCCAGGGGGTTGAAGTCCCCGAACCCAACCAATCTCTCTATCCAGGAGGTTGAAGTCCCCATATTGAAAATAAACCAGCTGTGACATCATCACCCAAAGGACTCTGCCCACCCATATAATTAGAATTCTACTTCTATCAATGATTCTACTTCATTCTAATTCTATTTCTATCAATGATTCTAATTCATTCTTATTCTATTTCTATCAAGGATTCTAATTCATTCTAATTCTATTTCTATCAAGGATTCTAATTCATTCTAATTCTATTTCTATCAAGGATTCTAATTCATTCTAATTCTATTTCTATCAAGGATTCTAATTCATTCTAATTCTATTTCTATCAATGATTCTAATTCATTCTAATTCTACTGACCCTCCATCTTGGGATCATGTCAGTAAGCCCCTGGTCTTAAAGGTTAGAAAGTCTCGATCCTAACCCCAGCCTCCATCTTGGGATCATGTCAGTAAGCCCCTGGTCTTATAGATGAGAAAGTCTCGATCCTAACCCCAGCCTCCATCTTGGGATCATGTCAGTAAGCCCCTGGTCTTATAGGTTAGAAAGTCTCGATCCTAACCCCAGCCTCCATCTTGGGATCATGTCAGTAAGCCCCTGGTCTTATAGGTTAGAAAGTCTCGATCCTAACCCCAGCCTCCATCTTGGGATCATGTCAGTAAGCCCCTGGTCTTATAGGATCCTAACCCCAGCCTCCATCTTGGGATCATGTCAGTAAGCCCCTGGTCTTAAAGGTTAGAAAGTCTCGATCCTAACCCCAGCCTCCATCTTGGGATCAGGTCAGTAAGCACCTGGTCTTAAAGGTTAGAAAGTCTCGATCCTAACCCCAGCCTCCATCTTGGGATCATGTCAGTAAGCACCTGGTCGTATAGGTTAGAAAGTCTCGATCCTAACCCCAGCCTCCATCTTGGGATCATGTCAGTAAGCACCTGGTCTTATAGGTTAGAAAGTCTCGATCCTAACCCCAGCCTCCATCTTGGGATCATGTCAGTAAGCCCCTGGTCTTAAAGGTTAGAAAGTCTCGATCCTAACCCCAGCCTCCATCTTGGGATCAGGTCAGTAAGCCCCTGGTCTTAAAGGTTAGAAAGTCTCGATCCTAACCCCAGCCTCCATCTTGGGATCATGTCAGTAAGCCCCTGGTCTTAAAGGTTAGAAAGTCTCGATCCTAACCCCAGCCTCCATCTTGGGATCAGGTCAGTAAGCCCCTGGTCTTAAAGGGTAGAAAGTCTCGATCCTAACCCCAGCCTCCATCTTGGGATCAGGTCAGTAAGCCCCTGGTCTTAAAGGTTAGAAATTCTCGATCCTAACCCCAGCCTCCATCTTGGGATCAGGTCAGTAAGCCCCTGGTCTTAAAGGTTAGAAAGTCTCGATCCTAACCCCAGCCTCCATCTTGGGATCAGGTCAGTAAGCACCTGGTCTTAAAGGTTAGAAAGTCTCGATCCTAACCCCAGCCTCCATCTTGGGATCAGGTCAGTAAGCCCCTGGTCTTAAAGGTTAGAAAGTCTCGATCCTAACCCCAGCCTCCATCTTGGGATCATGTCAGTAAGCCCCTGGTCTTAAAGGTTAGAAAGTCTCGATCCTAACCCCAGCCTCCATCTTGGGATCATGTCAGTAAGCCCCTGGTCTTAAAGGTTAGAAAGTCTCGATCCTAACCCCAGCCTCCATCTTGGGATCATGTCAGTAAGCCCCTGGTCTTAAAGGTTAGAAAGTCTCGATCCTAACCCCAGCCTCCATCTTGGGATCAGGTCAGTAAGCCCCTGGTCTTAAAGGTTAGAAATTCTCGATCCTAACCCCAGCCTCCATCTTGGCATCAGGTCAGTAAGCCCCTGGTCTTAAAGGTTAGAAAGTCTCGATCCTAACCCCAGCCTCCATCTTGGGATCATGTCAGTAAGCCCCTGGTCTTAAAGGTTAGAAAGTCTCGATCCTAACCCCAGCCTCCATCTTGGGATCAGGTCAGTAAGCCCCTGGTCTTAAAGGTTAGAAAGTCTCGATCCTAACCCCAGCCTCCATCTTGGGATCATGTCAGTAAGCCCCTGGTCTTAAAGGTTAGAAAGTCTCGATCCTAACCGCAGCCTCCATCTTGGGATCATGTCAGTAAGCCCCTGGTCTTAAAGGTTAGAAAGTCTCGATCCTAACCCCAGCCTCCATCTTGGGATCATGTCAGTAAGCCCCTGGTCTTAAAGGTTAGAAAGTCTCGATCCTAACCCAACCTCCATCTTGGGATCATGTCAGTAAGCGCCTGGTCTTAAAGGTTAGAAAGTCTCGATCGTAACCCCAGCCTCCATCTTGGGATCATGTCAGTAAGCCCCTGGTCTTAAAGGTTAGAAAGTCTCGATCCTAACCCCAGCCTCCATCTTGGGATCATGTCAGTAAGCCCCTGGTCTTATAGGTTAGAAAGTCTCGATCCTAACCCCAGCCTCCATCTTGGGGTCATGTCAGTAAGCCCCTGGTCTTAAAGGTTAGAAAGTCTCGATCCTAACCCCAGCCACCATCTTGGGATCATGTCAGTAAGCCCCTGGTCTTAAAGGTTAGAAAGTCTCGATCCTAACCCCAGCCTCCATCTTGGGATCATGTCAGTAAGCCCCTGGTCTTAAAGGTTAGAAAGTCTCGATCCTAACCCCGGCCTCCATCTTGGGATCATGTCAGTAAGCCCCTGGTCTTAAAGGTTAGAAAGTCTCGATCCTAACCCCAGCCTCCACCTTGGGATCATGTCAGTAAGCCCCTGGTCTTAAAGGTTAGAAAGTCTCGATCCTAACCCCAGCCTCCATCTTGGGATCAGGTCAGTAAGCCCCTGGTCTTAAAGGTTAGAAAGACTCGATCCTAACCCCAGCCTCCATCTTGGGATCATGTCAGTAAGCCCCTGGTCTTAAAGGTTAGAAAGTCTCGATCCTAACCCCAGCCTCCATCTTGGGATCAGGTCAGTAAGCCCCTGGTCTTAAAGGTTAGAAAGACTCGATCCTAACCCCAGCCTCCATCTTGGGATCAGGTCAGTAAGCCCCTGGTCTTAAAGGTTAGAAAGTCTCGATCCTAACCTCAGCCTCCATCTTGGGATCATGTCAGTAAGCCCCTGGTCTTAAAGGTTAGAAAGTCTCGATCCTAACCCCAGCCTCCATCTTGGGATCAGGTCAGTAAGCCCCTGGTCTTAAAGGTTAGAAAGTCTCGATCCTAACCCCAGCCTCCATCTTGGGATCATGTCAGTAAGCCCCTGGTCTTAAAGGTTAGAAAGTCTCGATCCTAACCCCAGCCTCCATCTTGGGATCATGTCAGTAAGCCCCTGGTCTTAAAGGTTAGAAAGTCTCGATCCTAACCCCAGCCTCCATCTTGGGATCATGTCAGTAAGCCCCTGGTCTTAAAGGTTAGAAAGCCTCGATCCTAACCCCAGCCTCCATCTTGGGATCATGTCAGTAAGCCCCTGGTCTTAAAGGTTAGAAAGTCTCGATCCTAACCCCAGCCACCATCTTGGGATCATGTCAGTAAGCCCCTGGTCTTAAAGGTTAGAAAGTCTCGATCCTAACCCCAGCCTCCATCTTGGGATCATGTCAGTAAGCCCCTGGTCTTAAAGGTTAGAAAGTCTCGATCCTAACCCCGGCCTCCATCTTGGGATCATGTCAGTAAGCCCCTGGTCTTAAAGGTTAGAAAGTCTCGATCCTAACCCCGGCCTCCATCTTGGGATCATGTCAGTAAGCCCCTGGTCTTAAAGGTTAGAAAGTCTCGATCCTAACCCCAGCCTCCATCTTGGGATCAGGTCAGTAAGCCCCTGGTCTTAAAGGTTAGAAAGACTCGATCCTAACCCCAGCCTCCATCTTGGGATCAGGTCAGTAAGCCCCTGGTCTTAAAGGTTAGAAAGTCTCGATCCTAACCTCAGCCTCCATCTTGGGATCATGTCAGTAAGCCCCTGGTCTTAAAGGTTAGAAAGTCTCGATCCTAACCCCAGCCTCCATCTTGGGATCAGGTCAGTAAGCCCCTGGTCTTAAAGGTTAGAAAGTCTCGATCCTAACCCCAGCCTCCATCTTGGGATCATGTCAGTAAGCCCCTGGTCTTAAAGGTTAGAAAGTCTCGATCCTAACCCCAGCCTCCATCTTGGGATCATGTCAGTAAGCCCCTGGTCTTAAAGGTTAGAAAGTCTCGATCCTAACCCCAGCCTCCATCTTGGGATCATGTCAGTAAGCCCCTGGTCTTAAAGGTTAGAAAGCCTCGATCCTAACCCCAGCCTCCATCTTGGGATCATGTCAGTAAGCACCTGGTCTTAAAGGTTAGAAAGTCTCGATCCTAACCCCAGCCTCCATCTTGGGATCAGGTCAGTAAGCCCCTGGTCTTAAAGGTTAGAAAGTCTCGGTCCTAACCCCAGCCTCCATCTTGGGATCAGGTCAGTAAGCCCCTGGTCTTAAAGGTTAGAAAGTCTCGATCCTAACCCCAGCCTCCATCTTGGGATCATGTCAGTAAGCACCTGGTCTTATAGGTTAGAAAGTCTCGATCCTAACCCCAGCCTCCATCTTGGGATCATGTCAGTAAGCCCCTGGTCTTAAAGGTTAGAAAGTCTCGATCCTAACCCCAGCCTCCATCTTGGGATCATGTCAGTAAGCCCCTGGTCTTAAAGGTTAGAAAGTCTCGATCCTAACCCCGGCCTCCATCTTGGGATCATGTCAGTAAGCCCCTGGTCTTAAAGGTTAGAAAGTCTCGATCCTAACCCCGGCCTCCATCTTGGGATCATGTCAGTAAGCCCCTGGTCTTAAAGGTTAGAAAGTCTCGATCCTAACCCCAGCCTCCATCTTGGGATCAGGTCAGTAAGCCCCTGGTCTTAAAGGTTAGAAAGACTCGATCCTAACCCCAGCCTCCATCTTGGGATCAGGTCAGTAAGCCCCTGGTCTTAAAGGTTAGAAAGTCTCGATCCTAACCTCAGCCTCCATCTTGGGATCATGTCAGTAAGCCCCTGGTCTTAAAGGTTAGAAAGTCTCGATCCTAACCCCAGCCTCCATCTTGGGATCAGGTCAGTAAGCCCCTGGTCTTAAAGGTTAGAAAGTCTCGATCCTAACCCCAGCCTCCATCTTGGGATCATGTCAGTAAGCCCCTGGTCTTAAAGGTTAGAAAGTCTCGATCCTAACCCCAGCCTCCATCTTGGGATCATGTCAGTAAGCCCCTGGTCTTAAAGGTTAGAAAGTCTCGATCCTAACCCCAGCCTCCATCTTGGGATCATGTCAGTAAGCCCCTGGTCTTAAAGGTTAGAAAGCCTCGATCCTAACCCCAGCCTCCATCTTGGGATCATGTCAGTAAGCACCTGGTCTTAAAGGTTAGAAAGTCTCGATCCTAACCCCAGCCTCCATCTTGGGATCAGGTCAGTAAGCCCCTGGTCTTAAAGGTTAGAAAGTCTCGGTCCTAACCCCAGCCTCCATCTTGGGATCAGGTCAGTAAGCCCCTGGTCTTAAAGGTTAGAAAGTCTCGATCCTAACCCCAGCCTCCATCTTGGGATCATGTCAGTAAGCACCTGGTCTTATAGGTTAGAAAGTCTCGATCCTAACCCCAGCCTCCATCTTGGGATCATGTCAGTAAGCCCCTGGTCTTAAAGGTTAGAAAGTCTCGATCCTAACCCCAGCCTCCATCTTGGGATCATGTCAGTAAGCCCCTGGTCTTAAAGGTTAGAAAGTCTCTCGATCCTAACCCCAGCCTCCATCTTGGGATCATGTCAGTAAGCCCCTGGTCTTAAAGGTTAGAAAGTCTCGATCCTAACCCCAGCCTCCATCTTGGGATCAGGTCAGTAAGCCCCTGGTCTTAAAGGTTAGAAAGTCTCGATCCTAACCCCAGCCTCCATCTTGGGATCATGTCAGTAAGCCCCTGGTCTTAAAGGTTAGAAAGTCTCGATCCTAACCCCAGCCTCCATCTTGGGATCATGTCAGTAAGCCCCTGGTCTTAAAGGTTAGAAAGCCTCGATCCTAACCCCAGCCTCCATCTTGGGATCATGTCAGTAAGCCCCTGGTCTTAAAGGTTAGAAAGTCTCGATCCTAACCCCAGCCTCCATCTTGGGATCATGTCAGTAAGCCCCTGGTCTTAAAGGTTAGAAAGTCTCGATCCTAACCCCAGCCTCCATCTTGGGATCAGGTCAGTAAGCCCCTGGTCTTAAAGGTTAGAAAGTCTCGATCCTAACCCCAGCCTCCATCTTGGGATCATGTCAGTAAGCCCCTGGTCTTAAAGGTTAGAAAGTCTCGATCCTAACCCCAGCCTCCATCTTGGGATCATGTCAGTAAGCCCCTGGTCTTATAGGTTAGAAAGTCTCGATCCTAACCCCAGCCTCCATCTTGGGATCATGTCAGTAAGCCCCTGGTCTTAAAGGTTAGAAAGTCTCGATCCTAACCCCAGCCTCCATCTTGGGATCATGTCAGTCAGCCCCTGGTCTTAAAGGTTAGAAAGTCTCTCGATCCTAACCCCAGCCTCCATCTTGGGATCATGTCAGTAAGCCCCTGGTCTTATAGGTTAGAAAGTCTCGATCCTAACCCCAGCCTCCATCTTGGGATCATGTCAGTAAGCCCCTGGTCTTATAGGATCCTAACCCCAGCCTCCATCTTGGGATCATGTCAGTAAGCCCCTGGTCTTATAGGATCCTAACCCCAGCCTCCATCTTGGGATCATGTCAGTAAGCCCCTGGTCTTAAAGGTTAGAAAGTCTCGATCCTAACCCCAGCCTCCATCCTGGGATCATGTCAGTAAGCCCCTGGTCTTATAGGTTAGAAAGTCTCGATCCTAACCCCAGCCTCCATCTTGGGATCATGTCAGTAAGCCCCTGGTCTTATAGGATCCTAACCCCAGCCTCCATCTTGGGATCATGTCAGTAAGCCCCTGGTCTTATAGGATCCTAACCCCAGCCTCCATCTTGGGATCATGTCAGTAAGCCCCTGGTCTTATAGGATCCTAACCCCAGCCTCCATCTTGGGATCATGTCAGTAAGCCCCTGGTCTTATAGGATCCTAACGCCAGCCTCCATCTTGGGATCATGTCAGTAAGCCCCTGGTCTTATAGGATCCTAACCCCAGCCTCCATCTTGGGATCATGTCAGTAAGCCCCTGGTCTTATAGGATCCTAACCCCAGCCTCCATCTTGGGATCATGTCAGTAAGCCCCTGGTCTTATAGGATCCTAACCCCAGCCTCCATCTTGGGATCATGTCAGTAAGCCCCTGGTCTTATAGGATCCTAATCCCAGCCTCCATCTTGGGATCATGTCAGTAAGCCCCTGGTCTTATAGGATCCTAACCCCAGGCTCCATCTTGGGATCATGTCAGTAAGCCCCTGGTCTTAAAGGTTAGAAAGTCTCGATCCTAACCCCAGCCTCCATCTTGGGATCAGGTCAGTAAGCCCCTGGTCTTAAAGGTTAGAAAGTCTCGATCCTAACCCCAGCCTCCATCTTGGGATCAGGTCAGTAAGCCCCTGGTCTTAAAGGTTAGAAATTCTCGATCCTAACCCCAGCCTCCATCTTGGGATCAGGTCAGTAAGCCCCTGGTCTTAAAGGTTAGAAAGTCTCGATCCTAACCCCAGCCTCCATCTTGGGATCAGGTCAGTAAGCACCTGGTCTTAAAGGTTAGAAAGTCTCGATCCTAACCCCAGCCTCCATCTTGGGATCAGGTCAGTAAGCCCCTGGTCTTAAAGGTTAGAAAGTCTCGATCCTAACCCCAGCCTCCATCTTGGGATCATGTCAGTAAGCCCCTGATCTTAAAGGTTAGAAAGTCTCGATCCTAACCCCAGCCTCCATCTTGGGATCATGTCAGTAAGCCCCTGGTCTTAAAGGTTAGAAAGTCTCGATCCTAACCCCAGCCTCCATCTTGGGATCATGTCAGTAAGCCCCTGGTCTTAAAGGTTAGAAAGTCTCGATCCTAACCCCAGCCTCCATCTTGGGATCAGGTCAGTAAGCCCCTGGTCTTAAAGGTTAGAAAGTCTCGATCCTAACCCCAGCCTCCATCTTGGCATCAGGTCAGTAAGCCCCTGGTCTTAAAGGTTAGAAAGTCTCGATCCTAACCCCAGCCTCCATCTTGGGATCATGTCAGTAAGCCCCTGGTCTTAAAGGTTAGAAAGTCTCGATCCTAACCCCAGCCTCCATCTTGGGATCAGGTCAGTAAGCCCCTGGTCTTAAAGGTTAGAAAGTCTCGATCCTAACCCCAGCCTCCATCTTGGGATCATGTCAGTAAGCCCCTGATCTTAAAGGTTAGAAAGTCTCGATCCTAACCCCAGCCTCCATCTTGGGATCATGTCAGTAAGCCCCTGGTCTTAAAGGTTAGAAAGTCTCGATCCTAACCCCAGCCTCCATCTTGGGATCATGTCAGTAAGCCCCTGGTCTTAAAGGTTAGAAAGTCTCGATCCTAACCCCAGCCTCCATCTTGGGATCAGGTCAGTAAGCCCCTGGTCTTAAAGGTTAGAAAGTCTCGATCCTAACCCCAGCCTCCATCTTGGCATCAGGTCAGTAAGCCCCTGGTCTTAAAGGTTAGAAAGTCTCGATCCTAACCCCAGCCTCCATCTTGGGATCATGTCAGTAAGCCCCTGGTCTTAAAGGTTAGAAAGTCTCGATCCTAACCCCAGCCTCCATCTTGGGATCAGGTCAGTAAGCCCCTGGTCTTAAAGGTTAGAAAGTCTCGATCCTAACCCCAGCCTCCATCTTGGGATCATGTCAGTAAGCCCCTGGTCTTAAAGGTTAGAAAGTCTCGATCCTAACCCCAGCCACCATCTTGGGATCATGTCAGTAAGCCCCTGGTCTTAAAGGTTAGAAAGTCTCGATCCTAACCCCAGCCTCCATCTTGGGATCATGTCAGTAAGCCCCTGGTCTTAAAGGTTAGAAAGTCTCGATCCTAACCCAACCTCCATCTTGGGATCATGTCAGTAAGCGCCTGGTCATAAAGGTTAGAAAGTCTCGATCGTAACCCCAGCCTCCATCTTGGGATCATGTCAGTAAGCCCCTGGTCTTAAAGGTTAGAAAGTCTCGATCCTAACCCCAGCCTCCATCTTGGGATCATGTCAGTAAGCCCCTGGTCTTATAGGTTAGAAAGTCTCGATCCTAACCCCAGCCTCCATCTTGGGGTCATGTCAGTAAGCCCCTGGTCTTAAAGGTTAGAAAGTCTCGATCCTAACCCCAGCCACCATCTTGGGATCATGTCAGTAAGCCCCTGGCCTTAAAGGTTAAAAAATCTCGATCCTAACCCCAGCCTCCATCTTGGGATCATGTCAGTAAGCCCCTGGTCTTAAAGGTTAGAAAGTCTCGATCCTAACCCCGGCCTCCATCTTGGGATCATGTCAGTAAGCCCCTGGTCTTAAAGGTTAGAAAGTCTCGATCCTAACCCCAGCCTCCACCTTGGGATCATGTCAGTAAGCCCCTGGTCTTAAAGGTTAGAAAGACTCGATCCTAACCCCAGCCTCCATCTTGGGATCATGTCAGTAAGCCCCTGGTCTTAAAGGTTAGAAAGTCTCGATCCTAACCCCAGCCTCCATCTTGGGATCATGTCAGTAAGCCCCTGGTCTTAAAGGTTAGAAAGTCTCGATCCTAACCCCAGCCTCCATCTTGGGATCAGGTCAGTAAGCCCCTGGTCTTAAAGGTTAGAAAGACTCGATCCTAACCCCAGCCTCCATCTTGGGATCAGGTCAGTAAGCCCCTGGTCTTAAAGGTTAGAAAGTCTCGATCCTAACCCCAGCCTCCATCTTGGGATCATGTCAGTAAGCCCCTGGTCTTAAAGGTTAGAAAGTCTCGATCCTAACCCCAGCCTCCATCTTGGGATCATGTCAGTAAGCCCCTGGTCTTAAAGGTTAGAAAGTCGCGATCCTAACCCCAGCCTCCATCTTGGGATCATGTCAGTAAGCCCCTGGTCTTAAAGGTTAGAAAGTCTCGATCCTAACCCCAGCCTCCATCTTGGGATCATGTCAGTAAGCCCCTGGTCTTAAAGGTTAGAAAGTCTCGATCCTAACCCCAGCCTCCATCTTGGGATCATGTCAGTAAGCACCTGGTCTTAAAGGTTAGAAAGTCTCGATCCTAACCCCAGCCTCCATCTTGGGATCAGGTCAGTAAGCCCCTGGTCTTAAAGGTTAGAAAGTCTCGATCCTAACCCCAGCCTCCATCTTGGGATCAGGTCAGTAAGCCCCTGGTCTTAAAGGTTAGAAAGTCTCGATCCTAACCCCAGCCTCCATCTTGGGATCATGTCAGTAAGCACCTGGTCTTATAGGTTAGAAAGTCTCGATCCTAACCCCAGCCTCCATCTTGGGATCATGTCAGTAAGCCCCTGGTCTTAAAGGTTAGAAAGTCTCGATCCTAACCCCAGCCTCCATCTTGGGATCATGTCAGTAAGCCCCTGGTCTTAAAGGTTAGAAAGTCTCTCGATCCTAACCCCAGCCTCCATCTTGGGATCATGTCAGTAAGCCCCTGGTCTTAAAGGTTAGAAAGCCTCGATCCTAACCCCAGCCTCCATCTTGGGATCAGGTCAGTAAGCCCCTGGTCTTAAAGGTTAGAAAGTCTCGATCCTAACCCCAGCCTCCATCTTGGGATCATGTCAGTAAGCCCCTGGTCTTAAAGGTTAGAAAGTCTCGATCCTAACCCCAGCCTCCATCTTGGGATCATGTCAGTAAGCCCCTGGTCTTAAAGGTTAGAAAGCCTCGATCCTAACCCCAGCCTCCATCTTGGGATCATGTCAGTAAGCCCCTGGTCTTAAAGGTTAGAAAGTCTCGATCCTAACCCCAGCCTCCATCTTGGGATCATGTCAGTAAGCCCCTGGTCTTAAAGGTTAGAAAGTCTCGATCCTAACCCCAGCCTCCATCTTGGGATCATGTCAGTAAGCCCCTGGTCTTATAGGTTAGAAAGTCTCGATCCTAACCCCAGCCTCCATCTTGGGATCATGTCAGTAAGCCCCTGGTCTTAAAGGTTAGAAAGTCTCGATCCTAACCCCAGCCTCCATCTTGGGATCATGTCAGTAAGCCCCTGGTCTTAAAGGTTAGAAAGCCTCGATCCTAACCCCAGCCTCCATCTTGGGATCATGTCAGTAAGCCCCTGGTCTTAAAGGTTAGAAAGTCTCGATCCTAACCCCAGCCTCCATCTTGGGATCATGTCAGTAAGCCCCTGGTCTTAAAGGTTAGAAAGTCTCGATCCTAACCCCAGCCTCCATCTTGGGATCAGGTCAGTAAGCCCCTGGTCTTAAAGGTTAGAAAGTCTCGATCCTAACCCCAGCCTCCATCTTGGGATCATGTCAGTAAGCCCCTGGTCTTAAAGGTTAGAAAGTCTCGATCCTAACCCCAGCCTCCATCTTGGGATCATGTCAGTAAGCCCCTGGTCTTATAGGTTAGAAAGTCTCGATCCTAACCCCAGCCTCCATCTTGGGATCATGTCAGTAAGCCCCTGGTCTTAAAGGTTAGAAAGTCTCGATCCTAACCCCAGCCTCCATCTTGGGATCATGTCAGTCAGCCCCTGGTCTTAAAGGTTAGAAAGTCTCTCGATCCTAACCCCAGCCTCCATCTTGGGATCATGTCAGTAAGCCCCTGGTCTTAAAGGTTAGAAAGTCTCGATCCTAACCCCAGCCTCCATCTTGGGATCATGTCAGTAAGCCCCTGGTCTTATAGGTTAGAAAGTCTCGATCCTAACCCCAGCCTCCATCTTGGGATCATGTCAGTAAGCCCCTGGTCTTATAGGATCCTAACCCCAGCCTCCATCTTGGGATCATGTCAGTAAGCCCCTGGTCTTATAGGATCCTAACCCCAGCCTCCATCTTGGGATCATGTCAGTAAGCCCCTGGTCTTAAAGGTTAGAAAGTCTCGATCCTAACCCCAGCCTCCATCCTGGGATCATGTCAGTAAGCCCCTGGTCTTATAGGTTAGAAAGTCTCGATCCTAACCCCAGCCTCCATCTTGGGATCATGTCAGTAAGCCCCTGGTCTTATAGGATCCTAACCCCAGCCTCCATCTTGGGATCATGTCAGTAAGCCCCTGGTCTTATAGGATCCTAACCCCAGCCTCCATCTTGGGATCATGTCAGTAAGCCCCTGGTCTTATAGGATCCTAACCCCAGCCTCCATCTTGGGATCATGTCAGTAAGCCCCTGGTCTTATAGGATCCTAACGCCAGCCTCCATCTTGGGATCATGTCAGTAAGCCCCTGGTCTTATAGGATCCTAACCCCAGCCTCCATCTTGGGATCATGTCAGTAAGCCCCTGGTCTTATAGGATCCTAACCCCAGCCTCCATCTTGGGATCATGTCAGTAAGCCCCTGGTCTTATAGGATCCTAACCCCAGCCTCCATCTTGGGATCATGTCAGTAAGCCCCTGGTCTTATAGGATCCTAATCCCAGCCTCCATCTTGGGATCATGTCAGTAAGCCCCTGGTCTTATAGGATCCTAACCCCAGCCTCCATCTTGGGATCATGTCAGTAAGCCCCTGGTCTTATAGGATCCTAACCCCAGCCTCCATCTTGGGATCATGTCAGTAAGCCCCTGGTCTTATAGGATCCTAACCCCAGCCTCCATCTTGGGATCATGTCAGTAAGCCCCTGGTCTTATAGGATCCTAACCCCAGCCTCCATCTTGGGATCATGTCAGTAAGCCCCTGGTCTTATAGGATCCTAACCCCAGCCTCCATCTTGGGATCATGTCAGTAAGCCCCTGGTCTTATAGGATCCTAACCCCAGCCTCCATCTTGGGATCATGTCAGTAAGCCCCTGGTCTTATAGGATCCTAACCCCAGCCTCCATCTTGGGATCATGTCAGTAAGCCCCTGGTCTTATAGGATCCTAACCCCAGCCTTCATCTTGGGATCATGTCAGTAAGCCCCTGGTCTTATAGGATCCTAACCCCTCTGACACCACTGATCAGTCCAATACGAACCTAAACCACGAGGACAATACAAGTCTACATTGATATTAGATAATTATCTAGGCCAGGGAAACTTCCTTCCAGTACCTCGGGATGACTTCCTCCCAGACAGTCAGTGACACAGCTCTCATTGGATAACTTCCTCCCAGACAGTCAGTGACACAGCTCTCATTGGATAACTTCCTCCCAGACAGTCAGTGACACAGCTCTCATTGGATAACTTCCCCCCAGTGTAGTGTCAGAGACACAGCTCTCATTGGATAACTTCCTCCCAGACAGTCAGTGACACAGCTCTCATTGGATAACTTCCTCCCAGTCAGCCAGTGACACGGCTGTCATTGGATAACTTCCCCCCAGTGTAGTGTCAGAGACACAGCTCTCATTGGATAACTTCCTCCCAGTCAGTCAGTGACACAGCTCTCATTGGATAACTTCCTCCCAGTCAGCCAGGGACACAGCTCTCATTGGATAACTTCCCCCCAGTGTAGTGTCAGAGACACAACTCTCATTGGATAACTTCCCCCCAGTGTAGTGTCAGAGACACAGCTCTCATTGGATAACTTCCTCCCAGTCAGTCAGTGACACAGCTCTCATTGGATAACTTCCCCCCAGTGTAGTGTCAGAGACACAACTCTCATTGGATAACTTCCCCCCAGTGTAGTGTCAGAGACACAGCTCTCATTGGATAACTTCCCCCCAGTGTAGTGTCAGAGACACAGCTCTCATTGGATAACTTCCCCCCAGTGTAGTGTCAGAGACACAACTCTCATTGGATAACTTCCCCCCAGTGTAGTGTCAGAGACACAGCTCTCATTGGATAACTTCCCCCCAGTGTAGTGTCAGAGACACAACTCTCATTGGATAACTTCCTCCCAGTGTAGTGTCAGAGACACAGCTCTCATTGGATAACTTCCTCCCAGACAGTCAGTGACACAGCTGTCATTGGATAACTTCCTCCCAGTCAGTCAGTGACACAGCTGTCATTGGATAACTTCCCCCCAGTGTAGTGTCAGAGACACAGCTCTCATTGGATAACTTCCTCCCAGACAGTCAGTGACACAGCTGTCATTGGATAACTTCCTCCCAGTCAGTCAGTGACACAGCTGTCATTGGATAACTTCCTCCCAGTCAGTCAGTGACACAGCTCTCATTGGATAACTTCCTCCCAGTCAGTCAGTGACACAGCTCATTGGATAACTTCCCCCCAGTGTAGTGTCAGGGACACAGCTCATTGGATAAATCCTCTTAAATGTAATGGCAAAATGTAGATTTCCGCCTAAATAGACATACCCAAAAAGTAAGTGCTTTTCATGTGTAATTACATGATTCTGATATGCAAAACCGTGGAACATTTGAAAAGAAGACATCTGGGAGATGACGAGGAAATGGACTCGACAGATAGGAGTTACATAGTTCAGAAGACTCAATATCAAGTACAAACAAAATAACAGTTTTTTAAAAGTTTTATTTTGAAAGTCATCTTCCATTGACAAGCTATAAGTGAATTATTGATGCCCAGAGCTGTAAAAACATCAGATGGCCTCCACAACATGTGAACAATATCAGGGGAAATAAATGGGATTGATTAGACCTAACAAATAGAAATGGGCAGATGTTTTTAGTAAGTGGTGTCAGGTGTGGCCACAAAATGTTTCCAAGTGTCCCTAAACCTCTCCAAAGTGGCATCTGTAAATGAGATCATTGTGTGATGGTTGTGAGGTTGCTTTGGGGCCCAAAGGCAGCCACTTCCAACACTAGTTGCTCTCAGACTGGGGTTTATCCTTTTGCTTTGCCATCTACTGGTGGAGAAAGAAAGCATTTAGTGTAGCAGTGTCCACCAAGTGGTTAAAACAAGCCTTATATTACTTCCTGGTCTGATAGTAGCCTATCAGAGCATCAGATGGCTTCTGGTGGCATCTGGTTTTCTGAGCTGGTCTTGTGGAGGACCTGGTAGTAGCCTATCAGAGCATCTGATGGCTTCTGGTGGCATCTGGTTTTCTGAGCTGGTCGTGGGTGCATTACTGTGCAGCCGTATTCATCGACCTAGCCAAGGCTTTCGACTCTGTCAATCACCACATCCTCATCGGCAGACTCGACAGCCTTGGTTTCTCAAATGATTGCCTCACCTGGTTTACCAACTACTTCTCTGATAGAGTTCAGTGTGTCAAATCGGAGGGCCTGTTGTCCGGACATCTGGCAGTCTATGGGGGTGCCACAGGGTTCAATTCTCGGGCCGACTCTTCTCTGTATACATGAAAGATGTCGCTCTTGCTGCTGGTGATTCTCTGCTCCACCTCTACGCAGACGACACCATTCTGTATACTTCTGGCCCTTCTTTAGACACAGTGTTAACTAACCTCCAGATGAGCTTCAATGCCATACAACTCTCCTTCCGTGGCCTCTAAACTGCTCTTAAACGCAAGTAAAACTAAATGCATGCTATTCAACCAATCGCTGCCCTGCTAGCGAAGTTGTTATGCTTCAAGGTCCTTGAGGCTCCTTGAGGTTCTTTAGGTGTTGAGACTCCATCTAGCCATGGTTTGTTGTGATCACTGCTTTAACTCCTGGATAATCTGACCAATAATGTGTGGCTGAATCTATCCGTTGGGTTATATAGCATGAACAATAAAGACACTCACACACAAGGAGAAGGTAGATGTCAGCGATAGAGAAAGACTCACGGGGCAAATACGTCAATTCTACGTTGGTTTAACCGGAATTACGTGGCAACAACGTTGAATCAACCAGTGTTAGCCCAGTGAGGAGAGGGTTGAGATTTAGGGGCGAGGCAGGAGCATATAATCCCACCGCTGGCCCTAATCTCTCATCTCGTTCCCTAATCCAGATTGCTGGTGCTGGGATGGAAGGATTGAGGGATGTATGTGAGTGTGTGAGAAAGTGTATGTGTGTGAGAGAGAGTGTGCGTGTGAGAGAGAGTGTGTGTGTAAGAGGATGCGTGTGTGTGAGAGGGTGTGTGTATGTGAGAGAGAGAGTTTGTGTGTGTGTGTGTTTGTGTAAGAGGATACGTGTGTGAGAGGGTGTGTGTGTGAGAGAGACTGTGTGTGTGTGTGTGTGTGAGAGAGAGTGTGCGTGTGAGAGAGAGTGTGCGTGTGAGAGAGAGTGTGCGTGTGTGTGTGTGTGAGAGAGAGTGTGCGTGTGTGTGTGTGTGAGAGAGAGTGTGCGTGTGAGAGAGAGTGTGTGTGTGAGAGAGAGTGTGCGTGTGAGAGAGAGTGTGTGTGTGAGAGAGAGTGTGTGTGAGAGAGAGTGTGTGTGTGAGAGAGAGTGTGCGTGTGTGAGAGGGTGTGTGTGTGAGAGAGTGTGTGTGTGTGTGTGTGTGAGAGAGAGTGTGCCTGTGAGAGAGAGTGTGTGTGTGAGAGAGAGTGTGTGTGTGAGAGAGGGTGTGTGTGTGTGTGTGTGTGTGTGTGTGTGTGTGTGTGTGTGTGTGTGTGTGTGTGTGTGTGTGTGTGTGTGTGTGTGTGTGTGTGTGTGTGTGTGTGTGTGTGTGTGTGTTACTATCCTCCTGGGTACCTGAAAACCCCCAAAGTCCCTACAAGGAGAGTAAAACATAGAAAATTCTCCCTCGTGGGGACATTTCTCATGTCCCCACTTGGACAAAGGCTATTTTAAGATTAGGGGTTAGGTTTAGAGTTAGGGTTAGGGGTTAGGTTTAGAGTTAGGGGTTAGGGGTTAGGTTTAGAGTTAGGGGTTAGGTTTAGAGTTAGGGGTTAGGTTTAGAGTTAGGGTTAGGGTTAGGGTTAGGTTTAGAGTTAGGGTTAGGGGTTAGGGTTAGAGTTAGGTTTAGAGTTAGGGGTTAGGTTTAGAGTTAAGGGTTAGGGGTTAGGTTTAGAGTTGGGGTTAGGGGTCAGGTTTAGAGTTAGGGGTTAGGTTTAGAGTTAGGGTTAGGGGTTAGGTTTAGAGTTAGGGTTGAGGGTTAGGGGTTAGGTTTAGAGTTAGGGGTTAGGGGTTAGGTTTAGAGTTAGGGTTAGGGGTTATGTTTAGAGTTAGGGGTTAGGTTTAGAGTTAGGGGTTAGGTTTAGAGTTAGTTAGGGTTAGGTTTAGAGTTAGGGGTTAGGTTTAGAGTTAGGGGTTAGGTTTAGAGTTAGGGGTTAGGTTTAGAGTTAGGGTTAAAGGTTACAATTAGGGTTAGGGGTTAGGTTTAGAGTTAGGGTTAGAGATTAGGTTTAGAGTTAGGGTTAGAGATTAGGATTAGGTTTAGAGTTAGGGGTTATGTTTAGAGTTAGGGTTTAGGTTTAGAGTTAGGGGTTAGGTTTAGAGTTTTGTCACTAAAGCACCTTATACCACCCACCATTGCGACTTGTATGCTCTAGTCGGCTGGCCCTCGCTACATATTCGTCGCCAGACCCACTGGCTCCAGGTCATCTACAAGTCCATGCTAGGTAAAGCTCCGCCTTATCTCAGTTCACTGGTCACGATGGCAACACCCATCCATAGCACGCGCTCCAGCAGGTGTATCTCACTGATCATCCCTAAAGCCAACACCTCATTTGGCCGCCTTTCGTTCCAGTACTCTGCTGCCTGTGACTGGAACGAATTGCAAAAATCGCTGAAGTTGGAGACTTTTATCTCCCTCACCAACTTCAAACATCAGCTATCTGAGCAGCTAACCGATCGCTGCTGCTGTACATAGTCTATTGGTAAAAAGCCCACCCATTTTCACCTACCTCATTCCCATACTGTTTTTATACTGTTTTTTATTTATTTACTTTTCTGCTCTTTTGCACACCAATATCTCTACCTGTACATGTTCATCTGATCATTTATCACTCCAGTGCTAATCTGCTAAATTGTAATTATTCGCCTACCTCCTCATGCCTTTTGCACACATTGTATATAGACTCCCCTTTTTTTCTACTGTGTTATTGACTTGTTAATTGTTTACTCCATGTGTAACTCTGTGTTGTCTGTTCACACTGCTATGCTTTATCTTGGCCAGGTCGCAGTTGCAAATGAGAACTTGTTCTCAACTAGCCTACCTGGTTAAATAAAGGTGTTCTCAACTAGCCTACCTGGTTAAATAAAGGTGTTCTCAACTAGCCTACCTGGTTAAATAAAGGTGTTCTCAACTAGCCTACCTGGTTAAATAAAGGTGTTCTCAACTAGTCTACCTGGTTAAATAAAGGTGTTCTCAACTAGCCTACCTGGTTAAATAAAGGTGTTCTCAACTAGCCTACCTGGTTAAATAAAGGTGTTCTCAACTAGCCTACCTGGTTAAATAAAGGTGTTCTCAACTAGTCTACCTGGTTAAATAAAGGTGTTCTCAACTAGCCTACCTGGTTAAATAAAGGTGTTCTCAACTAGCCTACCTGGTTAAATAAAGGTGTTCTCAACTAGCCTACCTGGTTAAATAAAGGTGTTCTCAACTAGCCTACCTGGTTAAATAAAGGTGTTCTCAACTAGTCTACCTGGTTAAATAAAGGTGGAAAAAAAAAAAAAGTTAGGGGTTAGGTTTAGAGTTAGGGGTTAGGTTTAGAGTTAGGGGTTAGGGGTTAGGTTTAGAGTTAGGGGTTAGGTTTAGAGTTAGGGGTTAGGGGTTAGGTTTAGAGTTAGGGGTTAGGTTTAGAGTTAGGGGTTAGGTTTAGAGTTAGGGGTTAGGTTTAGAGTTAGGGGTTAGGGGTTAGGTTTAGAGTTAGGGGTTAGGTTTAGAGTTAGGGGTTAGGTTTAGAGTTAGGGGTTAGGTTTAGAGTTAGGGGTTAGGTTTAGAGTTAGGGGTTAGGGGTTAGGTTTAGAGTTAGGGGTTAGGTTTAGAGTTAGGGGTTAGGTTTAGAGTTAGGGGTTAGGTTTAGAGTTAGGGGTTAGGGTTAGGTTTAGAGTTAGGGGTTAGGTTTAGAGTTAGGGGTTAGGTTTAGAGTTAGGGGTTAGGTTTAGAGTTAGGGGTTAGGTTTAGAGTTAGGGGTTAGGTTTAGAGTTAGGGGTTAGGTTTAGAGTTAGGGGTTAGGTTTAGAGTTAGGGGTTAGGTTTAGAGTTAGGGGTTAGGTTTAGAGTTAGGGGTTAGGTTTAGAGTTAGGGGTTAGGTTTAGAGTTAGGGGTTAGGTTTAGAGTTAGGGGTTAGGTTTAGAGTTAGGGGTTAGGTTTAGAGTTAGGGGTTAGGTTTAGAGTTAGGGGTTAGGTTTAGAGTTAGGGGTTAGGTTTAGAGTTAGGGGTTAGGGGTTAGGTTTAGAGTTAGGGGTTAGGTTTAGAGTTAGGGGTTAGGTTTAGAGTTAGGGGTTAGGTTTAGAGTTAGGGGTTAGGTTTAGAGTTAGGGGTTAGGGGTTAGGTTTAGAGTTAGGGGTTAGGTTTAGAGTTAGGGGTTAGGTTTAGAGTTAGGGGTTAGGTTTAGAGTTAGGGGTTAGGTTTAGAGTTAGGGGTTAGGTTTAGAGTTAGGGGTTAGGTTTAGAGTTAGGGGTTAGGGGTTAGGTTTAGAGTTAGGGGTTAGGTTTAGAGTTAGGGGTTAGGTTTAGAGTTAGGGGTTAGGTTTAGAGTTAGGGGTTAGGTTTAGAGTTAGGGGTTAGGTTTAGAGTTAGGGGTTAGGTTTAGAGTTAGGGGTTAGGTTTAGAGTTAGGGGTTAGGTTTAGAGTTAGGGGTTAGGTTTAGAGTTAGGATTAGGTTTAGAGTTAGTGTTAAATGTTTGGATTAGGTTTAGAGTTTGGGTTAAAGATTAGGATTAGGTTTAGAGTTAGGGGTTAGGTTTAGAGTTAGGGTTTAGGTTTAGAGTTAGGGGTTAGGTTTAGAGTTAGGGGTTAGTTTTAGAGTTAGGGTTTAGGTTTAGAGTTAGGATTAGGTTTAGAGTTAGTGTTAAATGTTTGGATTAGGTTTAGAGTTTGGGTTAAAGATTAGGATTAGGTTTAGAGTTAGGGGTTAGGTTTAGAGTTATGGTTTAGGTTTAGGTTTAGAGTTAGGGGTTAGGTTTAGAGTTAGGGGTTAGGTTTAGAGTTATGGTTTAGGTTTAGAGTTAGGGTTTAGGTTTAGAGTTAGAGTTAGGGTTTAGGTTTAGAGTTAGAGTTAGGGTTTAGGTTTAGAGTTAGGGGTTAGGTTTAGAGTTAGGGTTAAAGGTTACAATTAGGGTTAGGGGTTAGGTTTAGAGTTAGGGTTAGAGATTAGGATTAGGTTTAGAGTTAGTGTTAAATGTTTGGATTAGGTTTAGAGTTTGGGTTAAAGGTTAGGAATAGGTTTAGAGTTAGGGGTTAGGTTTAGAGTTAGGGTTTAGGTTTAGAGTTAGGGGTTAGGTTTAGAGTTAGGGGTTAGGTTTAGAGTTAGGGTTTAGGTTTAGAGTTAGGGGTTAGGTTTAGAGTTAGGGGTTAGGTTTAGAGTTAGGGTTTAGGTTTAGAGTTAGGGTTAAAGGTTACAATTAGAGTTAGGGTTAGGGGTTAGGTTTAGAGTTAGGGGTTAGGTTTAGAGTTAGGATTAGGTTTGGAGTTAGTGTTAAATGTTTGGATTAGGTTTAGAGTTTGGGTTAAAGGTTAGGATTAGGTTTAGAGTTAGGGGTTAGGTTTAGAGTTAGGGTTTCGGTTTAGAGTTAGGGGTTAGGTTTAGAGTTAGGGGTTAGGTTTAGCATTAGGGTTTAGGTTTAGAGTTAGAGTTAGGGTTTAGGTTTAGAGTTAGAGTTAAAGGTTACAATTAGAGTTAGGGTTTAGGTTTAGAGTTAGGGGTTAGGGGTTAGGTTTAGAGTTAGGGTTAAAGGTTACAATTAGAGTTAGGGTTTAGGTTTAGAGTTAGGGTTTAGGTTTAGGTTTAGAGTTAGGGGTTAGGGGTTAGGTTTAGAGTTAGGGTTAGAGATTAGGATTAGGTTTAGAGTTAGGGTTAGAGATTAGGATTAGGTTTAGAGTTAGTGTTAAATGTTTGGATTAGGTTTAGAGTTTGGGTTAAAGGTTAGGATTAGGTTTAGAGTTAGGGGTTAGGTTTAGAGTTAGGGTTTAGGTTTAGAGTTAGGGTTAAAGGTTACAATTAGAGTTAGGGTTAGGGGTTAGGTTTAGAGTTAGGGGTTAGGTTTAGAGTTAAGGTTTAGGTTTAGAGTTAGGGGTTAGGTTTAGAGTTAGGGGTTAGGTTTAGAGTTAGGGTTTAGGTTTAGAGTTAGTGTTAAATGTTTGGATTAGGTTTAGAGTTTGGGTTAAAGGTTAGGATTAGGTTTAGAGTTAGGGGTTAGGTTTAGAGTTAGGGTTAAAGGTTACAATTAGAGTTAGGGTTAGGGGTTAGGTTTAGAGTTAGGGGTTAGGTTTAGAGTTAGGGTTTAGGTTTAGAGTTAGGGGTTAGGTTTAGAGTTAGGGTTTAGGTTTAGAGTTAGCGGTATCGGTCCCTACAAGGATAGTAATATCAAACGTGTATGTGTGGAGATGCTACCTAGTACTTGCACTACACATTCTACAGACTATGTCAATGCAAAGTGACTTGAATGAGAATGGGAGACACTGAGGGAGATGGTGATGGAGACGGTGAGGGAGACGGTGAGGGAGACAGTGCAGGTGAGAGCAACACAAAGTTTGAAAGACAACCCCTCAGACAACCCCTACTATCTGCCAAACCCGAAAATCTGAAGAGCTGCTACTCAAAGCTATCATGCAAGCCAGGTTTCCTTGACAGTTTGAACACAGCCCGCAACGCGGTTAGCCCTTGTGGCTGGGACTAGTCCCAGGCTTGTGGATGTTTAAATTCCTGCTGTTTGTTGCTGTGCTGTCTGGAATTGAGTGAAGTACCAGCATTAGCCTATGTTGCTACCATCATGTTAAAGGCAATGGAGTAATGGAGACAACAGTGTTTCACTCTCACCAGTAGATTATCTTTTAAATCAATAACAAGATGTCTATAAGCAATTGTTACGGTGATAGGAAAATAGCATCAAGAGCTTTGTCCAATTACTGGTGGACTCAACTAACAAAAGAATGGATGAGACCTTAAGAACAATCTGCAGTTTTCCCAGGGAGAGGTGGATATCATGAGGTGGATATCATGAAAGAGACTTGTAGTAAGATGACAACAAACTAAGTCAACATCAACAGTGAAGAGGAGACTCCGGGATGCTGGTCTTCTAGGCAGAGTTCCTCTGTCCCCTTTCAACGTCAACAGTGAAGAGGAGACTCCGGGATGCTGGTCTTCTAGGCAGAGTTCCTCTGTCCCCTTTCAACGTCAACAGTGAAGAGGAGACTCCGGAATGCTGGTCTTCTAGGCAGAGTTCCTCTGTCCCCTTTCAACGTCAACAGTGAAGAGGAGACTCCGGGATGCTGGTCTTCTAGGCAGAGTTCCTCTGTCCCCTTTCAACGTCAACAGTGAAGAGGAGACTCCGGGATGCTGGTCTTCTAGGCAGAGTTCCTCTGTCCAGTCTCAACGTCAACAGAGAAGAGGAGACTCCGGGATGCTGGTCTTCTAGGCAGAGTTCCTCTGTCCCCTTTCAACGTCAACAGTGAAGAGGAGACTCCGGGATGCTGGTCTTCTAGGCAGAGTTCCTCTGTCCAGTCTCAACGTCAACAGTGAAGAGGAGACTCCGGGATGCTGGTCTTCTAGGCAGAGTTCCTCTGTCCAGTCTCAACGTCAACAGAGAAGAGGAGACTCCGGGATGCTGGTCTTCTAGGCAGAGTTCCTCTGTCCAGTCTCAACGTCAACAGTGAAGAGGAGACTCCGGGATGCTGGTCTTCTAGGCAGAGTTCCTCTGTCCAGTCTCAACGTCAACAGTGAAGAGGAGACTCCGGGATGCTGGTCTTCTAGGCAGAGTTCCTCTGTCCAGTCTCAACGTCAACGGAGAAGAGGAGACTCCGGGATGCTGGTCTTCTAGGCAGAGTTCCTCTGTCCCCTCTCAACGTCAACAATGAAGAGGAGACTCCGGAATGCTGGTCTTCTAGGCAGAGTTCCTCTGTCCCCTCTCAACATCAACAGTGAAGGGGTGACTCCGTAGTTCCACTGTCCAGTGTCTTTTCTCTTTATTGCCCAGTCTGAGATGTGGCTTTTTCTTTGCAACTCCAGCATCCCAGAATCGCCTCTTCACTGCTGACCTTGAGTCATGTTTTGCGTGTACTATTTACATTTGAATTCTAACCCCTTTTTCTCCCCAATTTCGTGGTGCCCAATTGTTTTTAGTAGCTACTATCTTGTCTCATCGCTACAACTCCCGTACGGGCTCGGGAGAGACAAAGGTTGAAAGTCATGCGTCCTCCGATACACAACCCAACCAAGCCGCACTGCTTCTTAACACAGCGCCATCCAACCCGGAAGCCAGCCGCAACCCGGAAGCCAGCCGCAACCCGGAAGCCAGCCGCAACCCGGAAGCCAGTGTGTGTCCACACGCGTGGAAGGAAGCTAAAGTAATTCCACTGCCTAAAAATAGTAAAGCACCATTTTCTTGCTCTCAGCCGACCAATCAGTTTGCAGGATGTTCTTAGTAAACACCTCTCCTGCTCTGCCCACCTCTCCTGCTCCGCCCACCTCTCCTGCTCTGCCCACCTCTCCTACTCCGCCCACTTCTCCTGCTCCGCCCACCTCTCCTGCTCCGCCCACTTCTCCTGCTCTGCCCACCTCTCCTGCTCCGCCCACCTCTCCTGCTCCGCCCACCTCTCCTGCTCTGCCCAACTCTCCTGCTCCGCCCAACTCTCCTGCTCCGCCCACCTCTCCTGCTCTGCCCACCTCTCCTACTCCGCCCACTTCTCATGCTCCGCCCACCTATCCTCCTCTGCCCAACTCTCCTTCTCCGCTCACCTCTCCTGCTCCGCCCAACTCTCCTGCTCCGCCCACCTCTCCTGCTCCGCCCAACTCTCCTGCTCCGCCCACCTCTCCTGCTCCGCCCAACTCTCCTGCTCCGCCCAACTCTCCTACTCCGCCCACTTCTCCTGCTCCGCCCACCTCTCCTGCTCCGCCCACCTCTCCTGCTCCGCCCACTTCTCCTGCTCCGCCCACCTCTCCTGCTCCGCCCACCCTCCTGCTCCGCCCACCTCTCCTGCTCCGCCCACCTCTCCTGCCCCGCCCACTTCTCCTGCTCCGCCCACCTCTCCTGCTCCGCCCACCTCTCCTGCTCCGCCCACCTCTCCTGCTCCGCCCAACTCTCCTGCTCCGCCCACCTCTCCTGCTCCGCCCACCTCTCCTGCTCCGCCCAACTCTCCTGCTCCGCCCAACTCTCCTACTCCGCCCACTTCTCCTGCTCCGCCCACCTCTCCTGCTCTGCCCACCTCTCCTGCTCCGCCCACTTCTCCTGCTCCGCCCACCTCTCCTGCTCCGCCCACCTCTCCTGCTCCGCCCACCTCTCCTGCTCCGCCCACCTCTCCTGCCCCGCCCACTTCTCCTGCTCCGCCCACCTCTCCTGCTCCGCCCACCTCTCCTGCTCCGCCCACCTCTCCTGCTCCGCCCACCTCTCCTCCTGCCCACTTCTCCCTCCGCCCACCTCTCCTGCTCCGCCCACCTCTCCTGCTCTGCCCACCTCTCCCTGCTTCTCATGCTCCGCCCACCTAGCCTCCTCTGCCCAACTCTCCTTCTCCGCCCACCTCTCCTGCTCCGCCCACCTCTCCTGCTCTGCCCACCTCTCCTACTCCGCCCACTTCTCATGCTCCGCCCACCTAGCCTCCTCTGCCCAACTCTCCTTCTCCGCTCACCTCTCCTGCTCCGCCCAACTCTCCTGCTCCGCCCACCTCTCCTGCTCCGCCCACCTCTCCTGCTCCGCCCAACTCTCCTGCTCCGCCCAACTCTCCTACTCCGCCCACTTCTCCTGCTCCGCCCACTCTCCTGCCTGCCCACCTCTCCTGCCCGCCCACTTCTCCTGCTCCGCCCACCTCTCCTGCTCCGCCCACCTCTCCTGCTCCGCCCACCTCTCCTGCTCCGCCCACCTCTCCTGCCCCGCCCACTCTCCTGCTCCGCCCACCTCTCCTGCTCCGCCCACCTCTCCTGCTCCGCCCACCTCTCCTGCCCACCTCTCCTGCCCCGCCCACTTCTCCTGCTCCGCCCACCTCTCCTGCTCCGCCCACCTCTCCTGCTCTGCCCACCTCTCCTACTCCGCCCACTTCTCATGCTCCGCCCACCTAGCCTCCTCTGCCCAACTCTCCTTCTCCGCCCACCTCTCCTGCTCCGCCCACCTCTCCTGCTCTGCCCACCTCTCCTACTCCGCCCACTTCTCATGCTCCGCCCACCTAGCCTCCTCTGCCCAACTCTCCTTCTCCGCTCACCTCTCCTGCTCCGCCCAACTCTCCTGCTCCGCCCACCTCTCCTGCTCCGCCCACCTCTCCTGCTCCGCCCAACTCTCCTGCTCCGCCCAACTCTCCTCCTCCGCCTACCTCTCCTCCTCCGCCCACCTCTCCTCCTCCACCCAACTCTCCTGCTCCGCCCAACTCTCCTGCTCCGCCCAACTCTCCTCCTCCGCCCACCTCTCCTCCTCCGCCCACCTCTCCTGCTCCGCCCAACTCTCCTGCTCCGCCCAACTCTCCTGCTTCGCCCAACTCTCCTGCTCCGCCCACCTATCCTGCTCCGCCACCTCTCCTCCTCCGCCCACCTCTCCTCCTCCTCCGCCCACCTCTCCTCCTCCGCCCACCTCTCCTCCTCCTCGGCCAACAATCTCCTCCTCTGCCCAACAATCTCCTCCTCTGTCCAACAATCCCCTACTCTGCCCACCTCTCCTCCTCCTCCACCCGCCTCTCCTCCTCCGCCCGCCTCTCCTCCTCCGCCCGCCTCTCCTTCTCCTCCGCCCGCCTCTCCTCCTCCGCCCGCCTCTCCTCCTCCTCCGCCCACCTCTCCTCCTCCGCCCACCTCTCCTCCTCCTCGGCCCACCTCTCCTCCTCCGCCCACCTCTCCTCCTCCGCCCACCAATCTCCGGCAGGAAGTAAGCACAGCAAAACCCAGTAGACAGAGCATGGTGGGGCCGTCACATTGTGAAGATGGGGAGGGGTTAGTCTGTTATATAAGATGTTCTGTGTTTTTTTAAACATAAAAATCAACTGTACTAGTTGTTCAGGCTGCGGTCTTGTCCCATCTTGATTACTGTCTGGTAAAAGGGTCAAGTACAGCTGTCACGTTCTGACCTTAGTTCCTTTGTTATGTCTTTGTGTTAGTTTGGTCAGGGCGTGAGTTGGGGTGGGTAGTCTATGTTCTTTTTTCTATGTTGTGTTTATGTGTTTGGCCTGGTATGGTTCTCAAATAGAGGCAGGTGTCGTTAGTTGTCTCTGATTGAGAATCATACTTAGGCAGCCTGGTTGTCTCTGATTGAGAATCATACTTAGGTAGCCTGGTTGTCTCTGATTGAGAATCATACTTAGGTAGCCTGGTTGTCTCTGATTGAGAATCATACTTAGGTAGCCTGGTTGTCTCTTATTGAGAATCATACTTAGGTAGCCTGGTTGTCTCTGATTGAGAATCATACTTAGGTAGCCTGGTTGTCTCTGACTGAGAATCATACTTAGGTAGCCTGGTTGTCTCTGATTGAGAATTATACTTAGGTAGTCTGTTTTCCCCATTTTGGTGGTGGGTGATTGTTTTCTGTTGTGTGTCTGCACCAGACACAACAGTTTCGTTTTCGTTTCTATTTTTCACGTTGTTATTTTTCATTTTCAGTGTTCAGTTGATTCATTAAATATTAACATGGACACATACCACGCTGCGCTTTGGTCTCATTCCAACGACGATCGTTACAACAGCAAAG
>NC_060182.1:1726617-1739117 GCF_021184085.1 Oncorhynchus gorbuscha | reverse complement strand
GTACCATCACATGAGTCTGAAGACACTGGCAGTCTCTCCATGATCCTGAAGACACTGGCCGTCTCTCCAGGTACCATCACATGAGTCTGAAGACACTGGCAGTCTCTCCATGATCCTGAAGACACTGGCCGTCTCTCCAGGTACCATCACATGAGTCTGAAGACACTGGCAGTCTCTCCATGATCCTGAAGACACTGGCCGTCTCTCCAGGTACCATCACATGAGTCTGAAGACACTGGCAGTCTCTCCATGATCCTGAAGACACTGGCCGTCTCTCCAGGTACCATCACATGAGTCTGAAGACACTGGCAGTCTCTCCATGATCCTGAAGACACTGGCCGTCTCTCCAGGTACCATCACATGAGTCTGAAGACACTGGCAGTCTCTCCATGATCCTGAAGACACTGGCCGTCTCTCCAGGTACCATCACATGAGTCTGAAGACACTGGCAGTCTCTCCATGATCCTGAAGACACTGGCCGTCTCTCCAGGTACCATCACATGAGTCTGAAGACACTGGCCGTCTCTCCATGATCCTGAAGACACTGGCCGTCTCTCCATGTTCCTGAAGACACTGGCCGTCTCTCCAGGTGCCATCACATGAGCCTGAAGCTCCAGACAGGCCAAACTCCTGTTTCTAAAAATGTATTCAAAAATTGAATTCAAAAGCACTAATTAAATCAAAATCAAATCAAATCAAATTTTATTTGTCACATACACATGGTTAGCAGATGTTAATGCGAGTGTAGCGAAATGCTTGTGCTTCTAGTTCCGACAATGCAGTGATAACCAACAAGTAATCTAACTAACAATTCCAAAACTACTGTCTTATACACAGTGTAAGGGGATAAGGAACATGTACATAAGGATATATGAATGAGTGATGGTACAGAGCAGCATACAGTAGATGGTATCGAGTACAGTATATACATATGAGATGAGTGTGTAGACAAAGTAAACAAAGTGGCATAGTAAAGTGGCTAGTGATACATGTGTTACATAAGGATGCAGTCGATGATGTAGAGTACACTATATACATATGCATATGAGATGAATAATGTAGGGTAAGTAACATTATATAAGGTAGCATAGTTTAAAGTGGCTAGTGATATATTTACATCATTTCCCATCAATTCCCATTATTAAAATGGCTGGAGTTGGGTCAGTGTCAATGACAGTGTGTTGGCAGCAGCCACTCAGTGTTAGTGGTGGCTGTTTAACAGTCTGATGGCCTTGAGATAGAAGCTGTTTTTCAGTCTCTCGGTCCCAGCTTTGATGCACCTGTACTGACCTCGCCTTCTGGATGATAGCGGGGTGAACAGGCAGTGGTTCGGGTGGTTGATGTCCTTGATGATCTTTATGGCCTTCCTGTAACAACGGGTGGTGTAGGTGTCCTGGAGGGCAGGTAGTTTGCCCCCGGTGATGCGTTGTGCAGTCCTCACTACCCTCTGGAGAGCCTTACGGTTGAGGGCGGAGCAGTTGCCGTACCAGGCGGTGATACAGCCCGCCAGGATGCTCTCGATTGTGCATCTGTAGAAGTTTGTGAGTGCTTTTGGTGACAAGCCGAATTTCTTCAGCCTCCTGAGGTTGAATAGGCGCTGCTGCGCCTTCTTCACGACGCTGTCAGTGTGAGTGGACCAATTCAGTTTGTCTGTGATGTGTATGCCGAGGAACTTAAAACTAGCTACCCTCTCCACTACTGTTCCATCGATGTGGATAGGGGGGTGTTCCCTCTGCTGTTTCCTGAAGTCCACAATCATCTCCTTAGTTTTGTTGACATTGAGTGTGAGGTTATTTTCCTGACACCACACTCCGAGGGCCCTCACCTCCTCCCTGTAGGCTGTCTCGTCGTTGTTGGTAATCAAGCCTACCACTGTTGTGTCGTCCGCAAACTTGATGATTGAGTTGGAGGCGTGCGTGGCCACGCAGTCGTGGGTGAACAGGGAGTACAGGAGAGGGCTCAGAACGCACCCTTGTGGGGCCCCGTGTTGAGGATCAGCGGGGAGGAGATGTTGTTGCCTACCCTCACCACCTGGGGGCGGCCCGTCAGGAAGTCCAGTACCCAGTTGCACAGGGCGGGGTCGAGACCCAGGGTCTCGAGCTTGATGACGAGCTTGGAGGGTACTATGGTGTTGAATGCCGAGCTGTAGTCGATGAACAGCATTCTCACATAGGTATTCCTCTTGTCCAGGTGGGTTAGGGCAGTGTGCAGTGTGGTTGAGATTGCATCGTCTGTGGACCTATTTGGGCGGTAAGCAAATTGGAGTGGGTCTAGGGTGTCAGGTAGGGTGGAGGTGATATGGTCCTTGACTAGTCTCTCAAAGCACTTCATGATGACGGAAGTGAGTGCTACGGGGCGGTAGTCGTTTAGCTCAGTTACCTTAGCTTTCTTGGGAACAGGAACAATGGTGGCCCTCTTGAAGCATGTGGGAACAGCAGACTGGTATAGGGATTGATTGAATATGTCCGTAAACACACCGGCCAGCTGGTCTGCGCATGCTCTGAGGGCGCGGCTGGGGATGCCGTCTGGGCCTGCAGCCTTGCGAGGGTTAACACATTTAAATGTCTTACTCACCTCGGCTGCAGTGAAGGAGAGACCGCATGTTTCCGTTGCAGGCCGTGTCAGTGGCACTGTATTGTCCTCAAAGCGGGCAAAAAAGTTATTTAGTCTGCCTGGGAGCAAGACATCCTGGTCCGTGACTGGGCTGGATTTCATCTTGTAGTCCGTGATTGACTGTAGACCCTGCCACATGCCTCTTGTGTCTGAGCCATTGAATTGAGATTCCACTTTGTCTCTGTACTGACGCTTAGCTTGTTTAATAGCCTTACGGAGGGAATAGCTGCACTGTTTGTATTCAGTCATGTTGCCAGACACCTTGCCCTGATTAAAAGCAGTGGTTCGCGCTTTCAGTTTCACGCGAATGCTGCCATCCATCCACGGTTTCTGGTTAGGGAATGTTTTATCGTTGCTATGGGAACGACATCTTCGACGCACGTTCTAATGAACTCGCACACCGAATCAGCGTATTCGTCAATATTCCCATCTGACGCAATACGAAACATGTCCCAGTCCACGTGATGGAAGCAGTCTTGGAGTGTAGAGTCAGCTTGGTCTGACCAGCGTTGGACAGACCTCAGTGTGTGAGCCTCTTGTTTTAATTTCTGCCTGTAGGCAGGGATCAGCAAAATGGAGTCGTGGTCAGCTTTTCCGAAAGGGGGGCGGGGCAGGGCCTTATATGCGTCGCGGAAGTTAGAGTAACAATGATCCAAGGTTTTACCACCCCTGGTTGCGCAATCGATATGCTGATAAAATTTAGGGAGTCTTGTTTTCAGATTGGCTTTGTTAAAATCCCCAGCTACAATGAATGCAGCCTCCGGATAAATGTTTTCCAGTTTGCAAAGAGTTAAATAAAGTTAGTGATTTTTCATTTATTTTCTATGTAAGTCACAGCCTATATGTACAATGTACTGACTGTAATGATTTAATCCAACTAAATGTTTTTCAAATGCTGAGCGCTTTATGTCCCTACCAGGCTATTGTGTCTCAGTCCCTAAAGCTTCGCAATGAGTTTCTTCGTAGACTATAGCATTGAAACAACTGAAATAATATAGCCTAAATAATTCATTTAGTTAGACTCCCTGTCTGGCTCCTGACCTATTTAGAGTGTTAATATGCTGTTTAATAAGACGTCTATTAAGAGTGTTTATTTTAAATGTATTTTACCTTTATATAACCAGGTAGGCCAGATCACCTTTATTTAACCAGGTAGGCCAGATCACCTTTATTTAACCAGGTAGGCCAGATCACCTTTATTTAACCAGGTAGGCCAGATCGCCTTTATTTAACCAGGTAGGCCAGATCACCTTTATTTAACCAGGTAGGCCAGATCGCCTTTATTTAACCAGGTAGACCAGATCGCCTTTATTTAACCAGGTAGGCCAGATCGCCTTTATTTAACCAGGTAGGCCAGATCACCTTTATTTAACCAGGTAGGCCAGATCGCCTTTATTTAACCAGGTAGGCCAGATCACCTTTATTTAACCAGGTAGGCCAGATCACCTTTATTTAACCAGGAAGGCCAGATCACCTTTATTTAACCAGGTAGGCCAGATCACCTTTATTTAACCAGGTAGGCCAGATCACCTTTATATAACCAGGTAGACCAGATCACCTTTATTTAACCAGGTAGGCCAGATCGCATTTATTTAACCAGGTAGGCCAGATCGCCTTTATTTAACCAGGTAGGCCAGATCGCCTTTATTTAACCAGGTAGACCAGATCACCTTTATTTAACCAGGTAGGCCAGATCACCTTTATTTAACCAGGTAGACCAGATCACCTTTATTTAACCAGGTAGACCAGATCACCTTTATTTAACCAGGTAGACCAGATCACCTTTATTTACCAGGTAGACCAGATCACCTTTATTTAACCAGGTAGGCCAGATCACCTTTATTTAACCAGGTATTTGAGCATTTGTGAACAGCAGTTTTTAGTTCTTTCCACAGATTCTCGATTGGATTCAGGTCTGGACTTTGACTTGGCCATTCTAACACCTGGATATGTTTATTTTTGAACCATTCCATTGTAGATTTTGCTTTATGTTTTGGATCATTGTCTTGTTGGAAGACAAATCTCCGTCCCAGTCTCAGGTCTTTTGCAGACTCCATCAGGTTTTCTTCCAGAATGGTCCTGTATTTGGCTCCATCCATCTTCCCATCAAATTTAACCATCTTCCCTGTCCCTGCTGAAGAAAATCAGGCCCAAACCATGATGCTGCCACCACCATGTTTGACAGTGGGGATGGTGTGTTCAGGGTGTTGCTTTTACGCCAAACATAATGTTTTGCATTGTTGCCAAAAAGTTCAATTTTGGTTTCATCTGACCAGAGCACCTTCTTCCACATGTTTGGTGTGTCTCCCAGGTGGCTTGTGGCAAACTTTAAACAACACTTTTTATGGATATCTTTAAGAAATGGCTTTCTTCTTGCCACTCTTCCATAAAGGCCAGATTTGTGCAATATACGACTGATTGTTGTTCTATGGACAGAGTCTCCCACCTCAGCTGTAGATCTCTGCAGTTCATCCAGAGTGATCATGGGCCTCTTGGTTGCATCTCTGATCAGTCTTCTCCTTGTATGAGCTGAAAGTTTAGAAGGAGAGCCAGTTCTTGGTAGATTTGCAGTGGTCTGATACTCCTTCCATTTCAATATTATCGCTTGCACAGTGCTCCTTGGGATGTTTAAAGCTTGGGAAATCTTTTTGTATCCAAATCCGGCTTTAAACTTCTTCACAACAGTATCTCGGACCTGCATGGTGTGTTCTTTGTTCTTCATGATGCTTTCTGCGCTTTTAACGGACCTCTGAGACTATCACAGTGTAGGTGCATTTATACGGAGACTTGATTACACACAGGGGGATTGTATTTATCATCATTAGTCATTTAGGTCAGCATTGGATAATTCAGAGATCCTCACTGAACTTCTGGAGAGAGTTTGCTGCACTGAAAGTAAAGGGGCTGAGTAATTTTGCACACCCAATTGTTCAGTTTTGATTTGTTAAAAAAGTTTGAAATATCCAATAAATGTCGTTCCACTTCATGATTGTGTCCCACTTGTTGTTGATTCTTCACAAAAATATACAGTTTTACGTCTTTATGTTTGAAGCCTGAAATGTGGCAAAAGGTCGCAAAGTTCAAGGGGGCCGAATACTTTCGCAAGGCACTGTATTTGTAGTAGTCCACATATAGTCACAACCGTCCAGAATAGTGAAGATGGTCGGGCGTGCGGGTGCGGGCAGCGATCGGTTGAAGAGCATGCACTTAGTTTTACTAGTATTTAAAAGCAGTTGTCGGCCATGGAAGGAGTGTTGTATGGCGTTGACACTCATTTGGAGGTTTGTTAGCACAGTTTCCAAAGAAGGGCCAGATGTATACAGAATGGTGTTGTCTGCGTATAGCTGGAGCAGAGTATCACCAGCAGCAAGAGCGACATCATTGATATATACAGAGAAAAGTGTCAGCCTGAGAATTGAACCCTGTGGCACCCCCATAGAGACTGCCAGAGATCCAGACAACAGCCCCTCCGATTTGACACACTGAACTCTATCTGAGAAGTAGTTGGTAAACCAGGTGAGGCAGTCATTTTGGCCAGGTCGATGAAGACGGTTGCACAGTACTGTCTTTTATCGATGGCGGTTCTGATATCGTTTAGGACCTTGAGCGTGGCTGAGGTGCACCCATGACCAGCTCTGAAACCAGATTGCATATCGGAGTCGGTCCGGTGGGATTCGAAGTGGTCGGTGATCTGTTTGTTAACTTATTTTTCGAAGACCGTAGAAAGGCAGGGCAGGATGGATATCGGTCTGTAACTGTTTGGGTCTAGAGTGTCTCCCCCTTTGAAGAGGGGGATGACCGTGGCAGCATTCCAATCATTGGGGATTTCAGATGATACAAAAGAGAGGTTGAACAGGCTAGTAAAAAGGTTTGCAACAATTTTGGTGCATAATTTTAGAAAGAGAGGGTCCAGATTGTCTAGCCCAGCTGATTTGTACGGATTCAGATTTTGCAGTTCTTTCAGAACATCAGTTATCTATATTTGAGTGAAGAAGAAGCGGGGGGTTTGGGCGAGTTGCCACAAGGGGTGCTGAGATGTTGGCCGGGGTAAGGGTAGCCAGGTGGAAAGCATTTTCAGCCATGGAAAAATGCTTATTGAAATGATCGATTATCGTAGATTTATCGGTGGTGACAGTTTTTCCTATCCCTTAGTGCAGTGGGCAGCTGGGAGGATATTCTCTTATTCTCCATGGACTTTGTAGTGTCCTAAAACTTTTGGCAATTAGTGCTACAGGATGCAAATTTCTGTTTGAAAAAGCTAGCCTTTGCTTTCCTAACTGACTGAGTATATTGGTTCCTGGCTTCCCTGAAAATGTGCAAATCGTGGGGGCTATTCGGTACTAATGCAGAATGCCACAGGAGGTTTTTGTGCTGGTCAAGGGCAGTTAAGTCTGGGGTGAACCAAGGGCTATAGCTATTCTTAGTTCTACATTTTTTGAATGGGGCATGCTTATCCAAGATGGTGAGGGAAGCACTTGTAAAGAGCAACCAGCAATCTACTGACGGGATGAGGTCAATATCCTTCCAGAATAACTGGGCCAGATTGATTAGAACTTGTTTTAGGGAGTGTTTGACAGTGATGAGGGGTGGTCATTTGACCGCGGACCCATTACGCATGCAGACAATGAGGCAATGATCGCTGAGATCCTGGTTGAAGACAGCAGAGGTGTATTTAGAGGGGAAGTTGGTCAGGATGATATCTAAGAGGGTGCCCATGGTTACAGATTTGTACCTAATGAGTTGTACCATTCCTGAACCTCTGACCAAAAACAAGCGACATATGGACAATACCAAAATAAATTATCTAATGACTCTGCCTCCTCGCAGCAAAATCTGCAGAGCTGGGAAGGTTGTATCCCCCATATATATAACACTGTATTAGTTGCAAGAATTTTATATAATAATTTAAATTGAACAATTGTACGTTTTGAATCTGGTGTCGTTTTGTATGTCGATTCATAAACAATGTGCCATGGAATCGGTACATCGAAAATCTCTTCCCAAATATTTTTCAACTTATATGGCACAGCTGTCAATCTTTTGGTCCTTAAATGAAACATTTTGATTCGTTGGACTTTGATGCCGACAGATGAGTTCCTTACTTTTTCCCCCTTTCCACTTGCCTCTTCCATTTTTGTGATAATGCTGCAATTAGTTGGTTGTAATTTTGGGTAGAGCAGACATTCTGAAACTGGAAACACATATCTCCCTCACTAGCTTTAAGCACCAACTGTCAGAGCATCTTACAGATTACTGCAACTGTACATAGCCCACCTATAATTTAGCCCAAACAACTACCTCTTTCCCAACTGTATTTAATTAAGTTATTTATTTTGCTCCTTTGCACCCCATTATTTGTATTTCTACTTTGCACATTCTTCCACTGCAAATCTACCATTCCAGTGTTTTACTTGCTATATTGTATTTACTTCGCCACCATGGCCTTTTTTTGCCTTTACCTCCCTTATCTCACCTCATTTGCTCACATTGTATATAGACTTGTTTATACTGTATTATTGACTGTATGTTTGTTTTACTCCATGTGTAACTCTGTGTCATTGTATCTGTCGAACTGCTTTGCTTTATCTTGGCCAGTTCGCAATTGTAAATGAGAACCTGTTCTCAACTTGCCTACCTGGTTAAATAAAGGTGTTCTCAACTTGCCTACCTGGTTAAATAAAGGTGTTCTCAACTTGCCTACCTGGTTAAATAAAGGTGTTCTCAACTTGCCTACCTGGTTAAATAAAGGTGTTCTCAACTTGCCTACCTGGTTAAATAAAGGTGTTCTCAACTTGCCTACCTGGTTAAATAAATGTGTTCTCAACTTGCCTACCTGGTTAAATAAAGGTGTTCTCAACTTGCCTACCTGGTTAAATAAAGGTGTTCTCAACTTGCCTACCTGGTTAAATAAAGGTGTTCTCAACTTGCCTACCTGGTTAAATAAAGGTGTTCTCAACTTGCCTACCTGGTTAAATAAATGTGTTCTCAACTTGCCTACCTGGTTAAATAAAGGTGTTCTCAACTTGCCTACCTGGTTAAATAAAGGTGTTCTCAACTTGCCTACCTGGTTAAATAAAGGTGTTCTCAACTTGCCTACCTGGTTAAATAAAGGTGTTCTCAACTTGCCTACCTGGTTAAATAAAGGTGATCTCAACTGGCCTACCTGGTTAAATAAAGGTGTTCTCAACTTGCCTACCTGGTTAAATAAAGGTGTTCTCAACTGGCCTACCTGGTTAAATAAAGGTGTTCTCAACTTGCCTACCTGGTTAAATAAAGGTGTTCTCAACTTGCCTACCTGGTTAAATAAAGGTGTTCTCAACTTGCCTACCTGGTTAAATAAAGGTGTTCTCAACTTGCCTACCTGGTTAAATAAAGGTGATCTCAACTGGCCTACCTGGTTAAATAAAGGTGTTCTCAACTTGCCTACCTGGTTAAATAAAGGTGTTCTCAACTAGCCTACCTGGTTAAATAAAGGTGTTCTCAACTTGCCTACCTGGTTAAATAAAGGTGTTCTCAACTTGCCTACCTGGTTAAATAAATGTGTTCTCAACTTGCCTACCTGGTTAAATAAAGGTGTTCTCAACTTGCCTACCTGGTTAAATAAAGGTGTTCTCAACTTGTCTACCTGGTTAAATGAAGGTGTTCTCAACTAGCCTACCTGGTTAAATAAAGGTGTTCTCAACTTGCCTACCTGGTTAAATAAAGGTGTTCTCAACTTGCCTACCTGGTTAAATAAAGGTGTTCTCAACTTGCCTACCTGGTTAAATAAAGGTGTTCTCAACTTGCCTACCTGGTTAAATAAAGGTGTTCTCAACTTGCCTACCTGGTTAAATAAAGGTGAAATAAAATAAATAAATAAATTTCCATATATTTGTGTTATGTCTGTGTTAGCTGCAAGGATTCTAATTGTGGTTTAAAAAAAATATATGAATCAGCGTGTTTTTAAGCCACGGATTTCTAATCCCTTAATATTATTGTTGGAACTAATTTTAATAGCAAACATTTCGATGGCAATAATAAATAGATATGCCGATAGTGGACAACCTTGTTTTGCTCCTCTTGACAGTTTAAAACTTTCTGAGATGAGTGTTTCTGAGATGGAACCATGATGATGTCAGGGGTGATTATTATTATTATTAAATGTCATGATGATGTCATACGTAATTATTATTAATATTAGATGTCATTATGATGTCAGAGGTCGTTATTATTAGATGTCATTATAATATATGCCATCTAGCAGACGCTTTTATCCAAAGCGACTTACAGTCATGTGTGCATACATTCTACGTATGGGTGGTCCCGGGGATCGAACCCACTACCCTGGCGTTACAAGCGCCATGCTCTACCAACTGAGCTACAGAAGGACCAGAGAGGAGGGAGAGAGATGGATTATGATGTCAGAGGTCATTATTATTATTACTAGATGTCATTGATATGTCAGAGGTCATTATTCTGACCTGGTGTGCTGAGTGTGTGTTTTTAACCCAGAAGGCAGAATGACAGTAGTGTGTCAGAGAGAAGACAGACACAGGTACACCATGCAGGCAGAAAGCAGATTGCATGTTCCATCCTAGCACAAAGGAATACACGAGAGAGAGACAGAGACAAAGAAACAGGAAAAGAGAGAGACAGAGAGAGAGAGACTGGAAGAGAAAGAGAGAGAGAGACAGGAAGAGATAGACAGGGAGAGACAGAGACAGAGAGAGAAAGAGAGAGAGACACACACAGAGAGAGACAGAGAGAGAGAGAGAGAGAGAGAGAGAGAGAGAGAGAGAGAGACAGAGAGACAGAGAGAGAGATCTAGAACAGCGTTATTAAAGTGATCTTAAACTCCCACAGCAACAGCACGCAAATGTGTGTGTGTAGTATCCTGAGGGGGTGGGATATCCATCAGGGTCCCTCTGCCCCTCAGCTTCCGACCTACTGTCAGATCCTGTTATAGCCAGGTGAACGCACACACTTCCATTCATTAAATCCTTGCTCCCTGTCCTTTTCTTACGACTGACAGATCAGGGATGTGGGGTTGACTTAAATGTGACATAAAGATGAATTAAAAGTGACATGAAGGTGAATTAAATGTGACATAAAGGTGACTTGAAGGGGCAATCTGCATTTGGTACATCCATTTACATTTACATTTAAGTCATTTAGCAGACGCTCTTATCCAGAGCGACTTACAAATTGGTGCATTCACCTTATGACATTCAGTGGAACAGTCACTTTACAATAGTGCATCTAAAACTTAAGGGGGGGGGGGGGGGTGAGAGGGATTACTTATCCTATCCTAGGTATTCCTTAAAGAGGTGGGGTTTCAGGTGTCTCCGGAAGGTGGTGATTGACTCCGCTGTCCTGGCGTCGTGAGGGAGTTTGTTCCACCATTGGGGGGGCCAGGGCAGCGAACAGTTTTGACTTTTCAATTCATGATATCTATCCATTGATTCTTGAAGATACTTATAAATGCCTCATGAGCTCCCTCTCGCCCGTTTCATCTCTCCCTCGCTTAATCTCTCTCTCCCTCCTTCATCCCTCTCTCCCTCCTCTCTCTCTTTCTCCATCTCTCTTTCTCCATCTCTCTCCCTCCTCTCTTTCCCAATCTCTCTCCCTCCTCTTTCTTTCCCTCCTATATTAGTGGACCTATGTACAAGTCTGTAACACTGGGCCTCCACTATGGTTACGCCGACTGTAGCCTTTAGCCACAAGACCGTCTGCTCACACGACCTAGAATTCCTTAGAATCAAATGCAGGCCATATTACCTCCCAAGATAATTCTCGTCAGTTATCATCTCAGCTGTGTACATTCCCCCTGAAGCAGACACCATGACGGCCCTCAAGGAACTTCACTGGACTCTACGTAAACTGGAAACCATATATCCTGAGGCTGCATTTATTTAGCTGGGTATTTTAACAAAGGAAATTTGAGAACAAGGCCTAAAGTCTATCAGCATATTGATTGTAGTATTGGTCACGGGGGTAACACACTTGATCACTCCTACTTTAACTTCCACGATGCATACAAAGCCCTGCCCACCCTTCGGCAAATCTGACCATGCCGCCATCTTGCTCCTACCGTCTTATAGGCAGAAACTCAAGCAGGATGTACCAGTGACTAGAACCATTCAACGCTAGTCAGACCAATCGGAATCCAAGCTTCAAGATTGTTTAGATCACGCGAACTGGGATAAGTTCAAGAACAACATCAACCTATACGCTGACTCGGTGAGTGAGTTTATAAGGAAGTCCATAGGAGATGTTGTTCCCACTGTGACTATTAAAACCTACCCTAACCAGAAACCGTAGATAGATGGCAGCATTCCCGCAAAACTGAAAGCGCAAACCATGGCATTTAACCATGGAACGAGGTCTGGGAATATGTCTGAATATACACTGTGTAGATATTCCCTCAGCAAGGCAATCAAACAAGCAAAATGCCAGTACAGGGACAAGGTGGAACGAGGACTGGGTATATGGCTGAATATAAACAGTGTAGTTATATAGGGACAAAGTGGAGTCGCAATTCAATGGCTCAGACACAAGACGTATGTGTCTACAGGAAATCACGGACTACAAAAATACAACCTGCCATGGACACCGACGTCCAGACGAACTGAACACCTTCTTTGCTTTGAGGATAGTACAGTGCCGCCATCGCAGCCCGCTAACAAGGATAGCTTTGAGGATAGTACAGTGCCGCCATCGCAGCCCGCTAACAAGGATAGCTTTGAGGATAGTACAGTGCCGCCATCGCAGCCCGCTAACAAGGATAGCTTTGAGGATAGTACAGTACCACCATCGCAGCCCGCTAACAAGGATAGCTTTGAGGATAGTACAGTGCCGCCATCGCAGCCCGCTAACAAGGATAGCTTTGAGGATAATACAGTGCCGCC
>NC_060182.1:1706617-1721617 GCF_021184085.1 Oncorhynchus gorbuscha | reverse complement strand
CTCGATTAGTGTAGTGTCAACAACGCACCCACTGCCAGCTAGCCTACTTCAGCAGTACTGTATCATTTTAATCATTTTAGTCAATAAGATTCTTGCTACGTAGCTTAACTTTCTGAACATTCGAGACGTGTAGTCCACTTGTCATTCCAATCTCCTTTGCATTAGCGTAGCCTCTTCTGTAGCCTGTTAACTATGTGTCTGTTTATCCCTGTTCTCTCCTCTCTGCACAGACCATACAAACGCTCCACACCGCGTGGCCGCGGCCACCCTAATCTGGTGGTCCCAGCGCGCATGACCCATGTGGAGTTCCAGGTCTCCGGTAGCCTCTGGAATTGCCGATCTGCGGTCAACAAGGCAGAGTTCATCTCAGCCTATGCCTCCCTCCAGTCCCTCGACTTCTTGGCACTAACGGAAACATGGATCACCACAGACAACACTGCTACTCCTACTGCTCTCTCTTCGTCCGCCCACGTGTTCTCGCACACCCCGAGAGCTTCTGGTCAGCGGGGTGGTGGCACCGGGATCCTCATCTCTCCCAAGTGGTCATTCTCTCTTTCTCCCCTTACCCATCTGTCTATCGCCTCCTTTGAATTCCATGCTGTCACAGTTACCAGCCCTTTCAAGCTTAACATCCTTATCATTTATCGCCCTCCAGGTTCCCTCGGAGAGTTCATCAATGAGCTTGATGCCTTGATAAGCTCCTTTCCTGAGGACGGCTCACCTCTCACAGTTCTGGGCGACTTTAACCTCCCCACGTCTACCTTTGACTCATTCCTCTCTGCCTCCTTCTTTCCACTCCTCTCCTCTTTTGACCTCACCCTCTCACCCTCCCCCCTACTCACAAGGCAGGCAATACGCTCGACCTCATCTTTACTAGATGCTGTTCTTCCACTAACCTCATTGCAACTCCCCTCCAAGTCTCCGACCACTACCTTGTATCCTTTTCCCTCTCGCTCTCATCCAACACCTCCCACACTGCCCCTACTCGGATGGTATCGCGCCGTCCCAACCTTCGCTCTCTCTCCCCCGCTACTCTCTCCTCTTCCATCCTAGCATCTCTTCCCTCCGCTCAAACCTTCTCCAACCTATCTCCTGATTCTGCCTCCTCAACCCTCCTCTCCTCCCTCTCTGCATCCTTTGACTCTCTATGTCCCCTATCCTCCAGGCCGGCTCGGTCCTCCCCTCCCGCTCCGTGGCTCGATGACTCATTGCGAGCTCACAGAACAGGGCTCCGGGCAGCTGAGCGGAAATGGAGGAAAACTCGCCTCCCTGCGGACCTGGCATCCTTTCACTCCCTCCTCTCTACATTTTCCTCCTCTGTCTCTGCTGCTAAAGCCACTTTCTACCACGCTAAATTCCAAGCATCTGCCTCTAACCCTAGGAAGCTCTTTGCCACCTTCTCCTCCCTCCTGAATCCTCCTCCCCCCCCCCCCTCCTCCCTCTCTGCAGACGACTTCGTCAACCATTTTGAAAAGAAGGTCGACGACATCCGATCCTCGTTTGCTAAGTCAAACGACACCGCTGGTTCTGCTCACACTGCCCTACCCTGTGCTCTGACCTCTTTCTCCCTCTCTCTCCAGATGAAATCTCGCGTCTTGTGACGGCCGGCCGCCCAACAACCTGCCCGCTTGACCCTATCCCCTCCCCTCTTCTCCAGACCATTTCCGGAGACCTCCTCCCTTACCTCACCTCGCTCATCAACTCATCACTGACCGCTGGCTACGTCCCTTCCGTCTTCAAGAGAGCGAGAGTTGCACCCCTTCTGAAAAAACCTACACTCGATCCCTCCGATGTCAACAATTACAGACCAGTATCCCTTCTTTCTTTTCTCTCCAAAACTCTTGAACGTGCCGTCCTTGGCCAGCTCTCCCGCTATCTCTCTCTGAATGACCTTCTTGATCCAAATCAGTCAGGTTTCAAGACTAGTCATTCAACTGAGACTGCTCTCCTCTGTATCACGGAGGCGCTCCACACTGCTAAAGCTAACTCTCTCTCCTCTGCTCTCATCCTTCTAGATCTATCGGCTGCCTTCGATACTGTGAACCATCAGATCCTCCTCTCCACCCTCTCCGAGTTGGGCATCTCCGGCGTGGCTCACGCTTGGATTGCGTCCTACCTGACAGGTCGCTCCTACGAGGTGGCGTGGCGAGAATCTGTCTCCTCACCACGCGCTTTCACCACTGGTGTCCCCCAGGGCTCTGTTCTAGGCCCTCTCCTATTCTCGCTATACACCAAGTCACTTGGCTCTGTCATAACCTCACATGGTCTCTCCTATCATTGCTATGCAGACGACACACAACTAATCTTCTCCTTTCCCCCTTCTGACGACCAGGTGGCGAATCGCATCTCTGCATGTCTGGCAGACATATCAGTGTGGATGACGGATCACCACCTCAAGCTGAACCTCGGCAAGACGGAGCTGCTCTTCCTCCCGGGGAAGGACTGCCCGTTCCATGATCTCGCCATCACGGTTGACAACTCCATTGTGTCCTCCTCCCAGAGCGCTAAGAACCTTGGTGTGATCCTGGACAACACCCTGTCGTTCTCAACCAACATCATGCTCTACAACATCCGCAGAGTACGACCCTGCCTCACACAGGAAGCGGCGCAGGTCCTAATCCAGGCACTTGTCATCTCCCGTCTGGATTACTGCAACTCGCTGTTGGCTGGGCTCCCTGCCTGTGCCATTAAACCCCTTCAACTCATCCAGAACGCCGCAGCCCGTCTGGTGTTCAACCTTCCCAAGTTCTCTCACGTCACCCCGCTCCTCCGTTCTCTCCACTGGCTTCCAGTTGAAGCTCGCATCCGCTACAAGACCATGGTGCTTGCCTACGGAGCTGTGAGGGGAACGGCACCTCAGTACCTCCAGGCTCTGATCAGGCCCTACACCCAAACAAGGGCACTGCGTTCATCCACCTCTGGCCTGCTCGCCTCCCTACCACTGAGGAAGTACAGCTCCCGCTCAGCCCAGTCAAAACTGTTCGCTGCTCTGGCCCCCCAATGGTGGAACAAACTCCCTCACGACGCCAGGACAGCGGAGTCAATCACCACCTTCCGGAGACACCTGAAACCCCACCTCTTTAAGGAATACCTAGGATAGGATAAGTATTCCCTCCCCCCCCTTTAAGATTTAGATGCACTATTGTAAAGTGACTGTTCCACTGGATGTCATAAGGTGAATGCACCAATTTGTAAGTCGCTCTGGATAAGAGCGTCTGCTAAATGACTTAAATGTAATGTAAATGTAGGAGAGAGGAGAGGAGGACATGGATGAGATGAGAGGGGAGGAGAGGAGGATATGGAGGAGAGGAGGTTATGGAGAAGAGAGGAGAGGAGAGTAGGAGAGAGGAGAGGAGGATATGGATGAGACGAGAGGGGAGGAGAGGAGGATATGGAGGAGATGAGGATATGGAGGAGATGAGAGGAGAGTAGGAGAGAGGAGAGGAGGACATGGATGAGATGAGAGGGGAGGAGAGGAGGATATGGAGGAGAGAGGAGAGGAGAGTAGGAGAGAGGAGAGGAGGATATGGATGAGATGAGAGGGGAGGAGAGGAGGATATGGAGGAGATGAGGATATGGAGGATAGAGGAGAGGAGAGTAGGAGAGAGAGGAGAGGAGGAGAGTAGGAGAGAGGAGAGGAGGATATGGAGGAGAGGAGAGGAGGAGAGAGGACAGAAGAGGAGAGTAGGAGAGAAGAGAGGAGAGGAGAGGAGAGGAGGAGAGAGGAGAGGAGAGGAGAGAGGACAGAAGAGGAGAGTAGGAGAGAAGAGAGGAGAGGAGAGGAGGATGAACCCATGTCAAACATACGCGCGCGCGTGTGTGTGTGTGTGTGTGTGTGTGTGTGCGTGTGTGTGTGTGTGTGTATGTCAGGTGTTTGTCAGGGGAGGTGCTCTGCTCAGTGTGTGAAGGCCTTAGTCAGACAGACAATAGGAGTGAATGTAGTCGTGATGGACACAAAGGCCTTAATTTATTAATTTATACACAACAACAATGCACTCCCACTAAAACAGTCTATGTTGTGTCTGTGTACTCCAGACAGAGCAGATGGAGAGCTAGGCAGAGAGCGGTAGAGATACTCTTAATGATCGGCTATGAAAAGCCAACTGACATTTACTCCTTAGGACTACTGTGATTATTATTATTTGACCCTGCTGGTCATCTTTGAACATCTTGGCCATGTTCTGTTATAATCTCCACCCGGCACAGCCAGAAGAGGACTGGCCACCCCTCATAGCCTGGTTCCTCTCTAGGTTTCTAATCTCCACCTGGCACAGCCAGAAGAGGACTGGCCACCCCTCATAGCCTGGTTCCTCTCTAGGTTTCTAATCTCCACCTGGCACAGCCAGAAGAGGACTGGCCACCCCTCATAGCCTGGTTCCTCTCTAGGTTTCTTCCTAGGTTCTGGTCTTTCTAGGGAGTTTTTCCTAGCCACCGTGCTTCTACACCTGCATTGCTTGCTGTTTGTGGTTTCAGGCTGGGTTTCTGTACAGCACTTTGAGATATCAGCTGATGTAAGAAGGGCTTTATAAATACATTTGATTGATTGATTGATTAATAATCTTTTTGTTTTCTCATGATTTGATTGGGTCTAATTGTGTTGTTTGTGAACTGAGCCCCAGGACCAGCTTGGGGTCTCTTCTCCATGTTCTCTTCTCTGTAGGTGGTGGCTTTGTTATGAAAGGTTTGGGAATCACTTCCTTTTAGGTGGTTGAAGAATTTTACAACTCTTTTCTGGATTTTGATCATTAAGGGGGATCGGTCTAATTCTGCTCTGCATGCATTATTTGGTGTTCTACGTTGTACATAGAGAATCTTTTTTTGCATAATTCTGCATGCAGAGTCTCAATTTGGTGTTTGTCCCATTTAGTGCATTCTTGGTTGGTGAGCGGACCCCAGACCTCACAACCATAAAGGGCAATGGGTTCTATAACTGATTCCAGTATTTTTAGCCAGGTCCTAATTGGTATGTTGAAATTTATGTTCCTTTTGACAGCATAGATGGCCCTTCTTGTCTCGTCTCTCAGATCGTTCACAGCTTTGTGGAAGTTACCTGTGGCGCCGATGTTTGGGCCGAGGTATGTATAGTTTTTTGTGTGCTCTTGGGCAACGGTGTCTAGATGGAATTTGTATTTGTGGTCCTGGCGACTGGACCTTTTTTGGAACACCATTATTTTTGTCTCATTGAGATTGACTGTCAGGGCTCAGGTCTGACAGAATCTGTGTAGAAGATGTAGGTGCTTCTGTAGGCCCTCCTTGGTTGGTGACAGAAGCAAACGGTAGACATTTGACTTCAGATTCTAGTAGGGTGAGGCAGACTGTTCTAGTGCCCTCGCCAATTCGTTGATATATATGTTGAAGAGGGTGGTGCTTAAGCTGCATCCCTGTCTCACCCCCTGGCCCTGTGGGAAGAAATGTTTTTTTGCAGATTTTAACCGCACACTTGTTGTTTGTGTACATTGATGTTATAATGGTGTAAGTTTTCCCCCCAAAACCACTTTCCATCAATTTGTATAGCAGACCCTCATGCCAAATTGAGTCAAATGTTTTTTTGAAATCAACAAAGCATGAGAAGACTTTGCCTTTGATTTGGTTTGTTTGTTTGTCAATTAGGGTGTGCAGGGTGAATACATGGTCTGTTGTACGGTAATTTGGTAAAAAGCCAATTTTTACATTTGCTCAGTACATTGTTTTGGCTGAGGAAATGTATGAGTCTGCTGTTAATGATCATGTGTATGATTTTCCCAAGGCTGCTGTTGATGCATATTCCACGGTAGTTATTGGAGTCAAATTTGTGTCCACTTTTGTGGATTGGGGTGATCAGTCCTTGGTTCCAAATATTGGAGAAGATGCCAGAGCTTAGGATGATGTTAAAGAGTTTTAGTTTAGCCAATTAGAATTTGTTGTCTGTTTATGTTATCATTTCATTTAGCGTATCATCAACATTACAGGCCTTTTTGGGTTGGAGGGGTTTTATTTTGTCCTGCAGTTCATTCAATGTAATTGGAGAATCCAGTGGGTTCTGGAATCCAGTGGGTTCTAGAATCCAGTTGATTCTGGAATCCAGTGGGTTCTGTTAGTCTTTAATAGTTGATTCTATGAATTGTATTTAATCATGTATGTGTTTTTGCTGTTTGTTCTTTGTTATAGAGCCAAAAAGATTGGAGAAGTGGCATTGTTCATTTGAAAGTCTAACATGTTTTGTGTGTCTATATGTGTCTGTGTGTGTGTGTGTGTGTGTGTGTGTGTGTCTGTTTGTATGTGTGTGTGTGTGTGTGTGTGTGTGTGTGTGTGTGTGTGTGTGTGTGTGTGTGTGTGTGTGTGTGTGTGTGTGTGTGTGTGTGTGTGTGTGTGTGCTTTTGTGGTGTGTGTGTGTGTGTGTGTGTGTGTGTGTGTGTGTGTGTGTGTGTGTGTGTGTGTGTGTGTGTGTGTGTGTGTGTGTGTGTGTGTGTGTGTGTGTGTGTGTGTGCGTGTGTAAAACAGAAAGAACGAGGAGAGAGAACGCGTGCATGCCTTTAGATGTGAATTGGGTCAGTAAGACTCCTGGGAGAGAAGAAAGAGAGGGAGAGAGACAGAGATAAAGAGAGAGAAAATATGACAAAGAGAGAGAAAGTTCACTTGCTTTGGCAATGTTAAAATGTGGTTCCCATGCCAATAAAGCCCTTAAATTGAATTGAAAGGGCCTTCTCCAGAGTCTAAGCTGCAGAGTATCAGGGCCTTCTCCAGGCCTGCTCCAGAGCATCAGGGCCTTCTCCAGGCCTGCTCCAGAGCATCAGTAACAGGGCCTTCTCCAGGGCTGCTCCAGAGCATCAGGGCCTTCTCCAAGGCTGCTCCAGAATATCAGTAACAGGGCCTTCTCCAGGCCTGCTCCAGAGCATCAGTAACAGGGCCTTCTCCAGGCCTGCTCCAGAGCATCAGGGCCTTCTCCAGGCCTGCTCCAGAGCATCAGTAACAGGGCCTTCTCCAGGGCTGCTCCAGAGCATCAGGGCCTTCTCCAAGGCTGCTCCAGAATATCAGTAACAGGGCCTTCTCCAGGGCTGCTCCAGAGCATCAGTAACAAGGCCTTCTCCAGGGCTGCTCCAGAGCACCAGGGCCTTCTCCAGGGCTGCTCCAGAGCATCAGGGCCTTCTCCAGGGCTGCTCCAGAGCATCAAGGCCTTCTCCAGGCCTGCTCCAGAGAATCAGGGCCTTCTCCAGGGCTGCTCCAGAGCATCAGGGCCTTCTCCAGGGCTGCTCCAGAGCATCAGGGCCTTCTCCATGCCTGCTCCAGAGAATCAGGGCCTTCTCCAGGGCTGCTCCAGAGCATCAGTAACAGGGCCTTCTCCAGGGCTGCTCCAGAGCATCAGGGAATTTTCCAGGCCTGCTCCAGAGCATCAGGGTCTTCTCCAGTGTTGCTCCAGAGCATCAGGGTCTTCTCCAGGCCTGCTCCAGAGCATCAGTACCAGGGCCTTCTTCAGGGCTGCTCCAGAGCATCAGTAACAGGACCTTCTCCAGGGCTGCTCCAGAATATCAGTAACAGGGCCTTCTCCAGGGCTGCTCCAGAGCACCAGTAACAGGGCCTTCTCCAGGGCTGCTCCAGAGCATCAGTACCAGGGCCTTCTTCAGGGCTGCTCCAGAGCATCAGTAACAGGACCTTCTCCAGGGCTGCTCCAGAATATCAGTAACAGGGCCTTCTCCAGGGCTGCTCCAGAGCACCAGTAACAGGGCCTTCTCCAGGGCTGCTCCAGAGCACCAGTAACAGGGCCTTCTCCAGGGCTGCTCCAGAGCATCAGTGCCTTCTCCAGGGCTGCTTCAGAGCATCAGGGCCTTCTCCAGGGATGCTCCAGAGCATCAGGGCCTTCTCCAGGGTTGCTCCAGAGCATCAGGTCCTTCTCCAGGCCTGCTCCAAGGCTCTGGAACTCGAGCCATCCGTGAGTCCATCACCCCCTGACCACACCCCTCTCTCTCACAAACACGCAGAACATCATCTGCTCGCTCACTCATACAAGGGGCTCCTGAGTGGTGCAGAGGTCTAAGGCACTGCATCTCAGTGCAGGAGGCGTCACTACAGACATCCTGGTTCAAATCCAGGCAGATTCACATCTGGCCGTGATTGGGAATCCCATAGGGCGGCGCACAATTGGCCTAGTATCGTCCGGGTTTGGCCAGGGTAGGTTGTCATTGTAAATAAGGATTTGTTCTTAACAGTCTTGCATAGTTAAATAAAGGTTACATGTTAAAAAAATGACACATCGCACTCTCCCTTCTTTAAGCCCCTTCTCTTTGTTTCATGTCTCTGTTTCTTCCTGTTCGTCAGCACTATCTTGTCTTTTTGTTTCATGTCTCTGTTTCTTCCTGTTAGTCTGGCACTATCTTGTCTCTTTGTTTCATGTCTCTGTTTCTTCCTGTTCGTCCAGCACTATCTTGTCTTTTTGTTTCATGTCTCTGTTTCTTCCTGTTAGTCTGGCACTATCTTGTCTTTTTGTTTCATGTCTCTGTTTCTTCCTGTTCGTCCAGCACTATCTTGTCTTTTTGTTTCATGTCTCTGTTTCTTCCTGTTAGTCTGGCACTATCTTGTCTTTTTGTTTCATGTCTCTGTTTCTTCCTGTTAGTCCGGCACTATCTTGTCTTTTTGTTTCATGTCTCTGTTTCTTCCTGTTCGTCTGGCACTATCTTGTCTTTTTGTTTCATGTCTCTGTTTCTTCCTGTTCGTCTGGCACTATCTTGTCTTTTTGTTTCATGTCTCTGTTTCTTCCTGTTAGTCCAGCACTATCTTGTCTTTTTGTTTCATGTCTCTGTTTCTTCCTGTTCGTCCAGCACTATCTTGTCTCTTTGTTTCATGATTTATCTTGTTTGATCTCAGTTTTTTGTTTAGTTCTACAATTGTCAAGCGACTTTGAAATGTTGAAAAGCACTAAGGTATAGATATGAGTTCCATGTATTATTACTAGAGAAAATGTCCTCCCGTGTGCTACCTATATCCCCCACTAGAATCCCCATATTTTAATGAAGACAGCTTCTCCATCCTGGAGGGGGAAATCAATCATTTCCAGGCCCAGGGACATGTACTAGTCTGTGGCGACCTAAATGCCAGAACCGGACAAGAACCTGACACCCTCAGCACACAGGGGGACAAAAACCTGCCTGCAGGTGACAGCATTCCCTCCCACATATGCCCCTCTAGGCACAACTATGACAACATAACCAACAAAAACGGGTCACAACTCCTGCAGCTCTGTCGCACGCTGGGTATGTACATAGTCAATGGTAGGCTTCGAGGGGACTCCTATGGTAGGTACACCTATAGCTCATCTCTTGGCAGTAGTACTGTAGACTACTTTATCACTGACCTCAATCCAGAGGCTCTTAGAGCGTTCACAGTCAGCCCACTGACACCCCTATCAGACCACAGCAAAATCACAGTCTACTTAAACAGAGCAATACTCAATCATGAGGCATCAAAGCCAAAGGAACTGAGTAACATTAAGAAATGCTATAGATGGAAGGAATGCAGTTTGGAAACCTACCAAAAAACAATTAGGCAACAACAAATTAAATCCCTTTTAGACAATCTCCTGGGTAAAACGTTCCACTGTAATAGTGAAGGTGTAAACTTGGCAGTAGAAAACCTAAACAGTATATTTGACCTCTCAGCTTCCCTATCAAATCTCAAAATCTCAAATAGAAAACCAAAGAAAATGAACAACAATGACAAATGGTTTGATGAAGAATGCAAAAATCTAAGAAAGAAATTGAGAAACCTGTCCAACCAAAAACATAGAGACCCAGAAAACCTGAGTCTAAGCCTTCACTATGGTGAATCACTAAAACAATACAGAAATACACTACGGAAAAAGAAGGAACAGCACGTCAGAAATCAGCTCAATGTAATTGAAGAATCCATAGACTCTAACCACTTCTGAAAATTGGAAAACACTAAACAAACAACAACACAAATAATTATTTATCCAAAATGGAGATGTATGGGTAAACCACTTCTCCAATCTTTTTGGTTCTATAACAAAGAATAAAGAGCAAAAACATATACATGATCAAATACAGATCTTAGAATCAACTATTAAAGACTACCAGAACCCACTGGATTCTCCAACATTGAATGAGTTACAGGACAAAATACAAACCCTCCAACCCCAAAAGGCTTGTGGGGTTAATGGTATCCTCAATGAAATGATCAAATATACAGACAACAAATTCCAATTGGCTATACTAAAACTCTTTAACATCATCCTTAGCTCTGGCATCTTCCCAAATATTTGGAACCAAGGACTGATCACCCCAATCCACAAAAGTGGAGACAAATTTGACCCCAATAACTACAGTGGAATATGCGTCAACAGTAACCTTGGGAAAATCCTCTGCATTGTCATTAACAGCAGACTCGTACACTTTCTCAATGAAAACAATGTACTGAGCAAATGTCAAATGGGCTTTTTACGAAATTACCGGGACAGACCACGTATTCACCCTGCACACCCTAATTGACCACCAAACATACCAAAACAAAGGCAAAGTCTTCTCATGCTTTGTTGATTTAAAAAAAACATTCGACACAATCTGGCATGAGGGTCTGCTGTACAAACTGATGGAAAGTGGTGTTGGGGGTAAAACATATGCCATTATAAAATCCATGTACACAAACAACAAGTGTGCGGTTAAAATTGGCAAAAAACACACACATTTCTTCACACAGGGTCGTGGGGTTAGACAGGGATGCAGCTTAAGCCCCACCCTCTTCAATATATATATCAACGAATTGGCGCGGGCACTAGAAAAGTCTGCTCGAATCCGAAGTCAGATGTCTGCTGTTTGCTGATGATCTGGTGCTTCTGTCACCAACCAAGAAGGGCCTACAGCAGCACCTAGATCTTCTGCACAGATTCTGTCAGACCTGGGCCCTGACAGTAAATCTCAGTAAGACCAAAATAATGGTGTTCCAAAAAAGGTCCAGTCACCAGGACCACAAATACAAATTCCATCTCGAAACTGTTGCCCTAGAGCACACAAAAAACTATACATACCTTGGCCTAAACATCAGCGCCACAGGTAACTTCCACAAAGCTGTGAACGATCTGAGAGACAAGGCAAGAAGGGCATTCTATGCCATCAAAAGGAACATAAATTTCAACATACCAATTAGGATTTGGCTAAAAATACTTGAATCCGTCATAGAGCCCATTGCCCTTTATGGTTGTGAGGTCTGGGGTCTGCTCACCAACCAAGACTTCACAAAATGGGACAAACACCAAATTGAGACTTAGGCCGATACCCACTAATTATCAAAATCCAGAAAAGAGCCGTTAAATTCTATAACCACCTAAAAGGAAGCGATTCCCACACCTTCCACAACAAAGCCATCACCTACAGAAAGATGAACCTGGAGAAGAGTCACCTAAGCAAACACACCCTACAGAGCCCCAGGACAACTGCACAATTAGACCCAACCAAATCATGAGAAAACAAAAAGATAATTACTTGACACATTGGAAAGAATTAACAAAAAACAGAGCAAACTAGAATGCTAGTTGGCCCTACACAGAGAGTACACAGTGGCAGAATACCTGACCACTGTGACTGACCCAAAATTAAGGAAAGCTTTGACTATGTACAGACTCGGTGAGCATAGCCTTGCTATTGAGAAAGGCCGCCGTAGGCAGACATGGCTCTCAAGAGAAGACAGGCTATGTGATCACTGCCCAGAAAATGAGGTGGAAACTGAGCTGCACTTCCTAACCTCCTGCCCAATATATGACTATATTAGAGAGACATACTTCCCTCAGATTACACAGATCCACAAAGAATTCGAAAACAAATCCAATTTTGAAAATCTCCCATATCTACTGGGTGAAATTCCACACTGTGCCATCACAACAGCAAGATTTGTGACCTGTTGCCACGAGAAAAGGGCAACCAGTGAAGAACACACACCATTGTAAATACAACCCATATTTATGCTTGTTTATTTTATCTTGTGTCCTCTACCATTTGTACATTGTTAAAACACTGTATATATATAATATGACATTTGTAATTATTTTGAAACTTCTGTATGTGTAATGTTTACTGTACATTTTTATTGTTTATTTCACTTTCTATATTCACTTTATATATTATCTTCCTCACTTGCTTTGGCAATGTTAACACATTGAAATGAAAGAGAGAGAGAGAGAGAGAGAGACAGAGAGACAGAGACAGAGAGACAGAGACAGAGACAGAGACAGAGACAGAGACAGAGAGACAGAGACAGAGACAGAGACAGAGAGACAGAGACAGAGAGACAGAGACAGAGAGACAGAGACAGAGACAGAGACAGAGACAGAGACAGAGACACAGAGACAGAGACAGAGACAGAGACAGAGACAGAGAGAGAGAGAGAGACAGAGAGAGAGAGACAGAGATAGTGTATGTGGATAGACAGATCATAATTAACAGTAGGCTGAACCATTATCCCCCTCGACTGTAATCCTGTTACCTATAGTTACAATGCTCCAGAAACGTCACAGCAATCTGAACAGCTGATGAGGCGTATTGACAAACGCCTAAAAACACCGACAGAAACTAAAGATACAGGGTCTGGTACACCCTACAGACACAGTCTGGTACACCCTACAGGATATGGTCTGGTACACCCTACAGACACGGTCTGGTATACCCTACAAACACAGTCTGGTACACCCTACAGACGTGGTCTGGTACACCCTACAGACACGGTCTGGTACACCCTACAGACACGGTCTGGTACACCCTACAGACACGGTCTGGTACACCCTACAGGCACGGTCTGGTACACCCTACAGACACAGTCTGGTACACCCTACAGACACAGTCTGGTACACCCTACAGGATATGGTCTGGTACACCCTACAGACACGGTCTGGTATACCCTACAAACACGGTCTGGTACACCCTACAGACGTGGTCTGGTACACCCTACAGACACGGTCTGGTACACCCTACAGACACGGTCTGGTACACCCTACAGACACGGTCTGGTACACCCTACAGACACGGTCTGGTACACCCTACAGACACGGTCTGGTACACCCTACAGGATATGGTCTGGTACACCCTACAGACACGGTCTGGTATACCCTACAGACACGGTCTGGTACACCCTACAGACACGGTCTGGTACACCCTACAGGCGTGGTTGGTACACCCTACAGACACGGTCTGGTACACCCTACAGACACGGTCTGGTACACCCTACAGACACGGTCTGGTATACCCTACAGACACGGTCTGGTACACCCTACAGACACGGTCTGGTACACCCTACAGACACGGTCTGGTACATCCTACAGACACGGTCTGGTACACCCTACAGACACGGTCTGGTACACCCTACAGACACAGTCTGGTACACCCTACAGGATATGGTCTGGTACACCCTACAGACACGGTCTGGTATACCCTACAGACACGGTCTGGTACACCCTACAGACACGGTCTGGTACACCCTACAGGCGTGGTTGGTACACCCTACAGACACGGTCTGGTACACCCTACAGACACGGTCTGGTACACCCTACAGACACGGTCTGGTATACCCTACAGACACGGTCTGGTACACCCTACAGACACGGTCTGGTACACCCTACAGACACGGTCTGGTACATCCTACAGACACGGTCTGGTACACCCTACAGACACGGTCTGGTACACCCTACAGACACGGTCTGGTACACCCTACAGACACGGTCTGGTACACCCTACAGACACGGTCTGGTACACCCTACAGACACAGTCTGGTACACCCTACAGACACAGTCTGGTACATCCTACAGACACAGTCTGGTACATCCTACAGACACGGTCTGGTACACCCTACAGACACAGTCTGGTACACCCTACAGACACGGTCTGGTACACCCTACAGACACGGTCTGGTACACCCTACAGACACGGTCTGGTACACCCTACAGACGTGGTCTGGTACACCCACGGTCTGGTACACCCTACATACGTGGTCTGGTACACCCACGGTCTGGTACACCCTACATACGTGGTCTGGTACACCCACGGTCTGGTACACCTACAGAGTATGGTCTGGTACACCCTACAGACACGGTCTGGTACATCCTACAGGGTATAGTCTGGTACACCCTACAGGGTACAGTCTGGTACACCCTACAGGGTACAGTCTGGTACATCCTACAGGGTATAGTCTGGTACACCCTACAGGGTATAGTCTGGTACATCCTACAGGGTATAGTCTGGTACATCCTACAGGGTACAGTCTGGTACATCCTACAGGGTATAGTCTGGTACATCCTACAGGGTATGATCTGGTACATCCTACAGGGTATAGTCTGGTACATCCTACAGGGTACAGTCTGGTACATCCTACAGGGTACAGTCTGGTACATCCTACAGGGTATGATCTGGTACATCCTACAGGGTATAGTCTGGTACATCCTACAGGGTACAGTCTGGTACATCCTACAGGGTATAGTCTGGTACATCCTACAGGGTACAGTCTGGTACATCCTACAGGGTACAGTCTGGTACATCCTACAGGTACATAAGTGCATTAAGGGAAAGGGGAGAAGTACTAAGAAAGAGAGGGAGCGAGAAAAGGGGCTGTGAAAGAGAGACAGTCTGAGATGGAAAGAGAGTCGGTGAGAAAGTTAGCTACAGTACATGTCTGAGAGAATGGATTTAGAGAGATAGAGGGACTTAGAATAAGCACATCCTTTCCCTGGAGGGAGGAACAGAAGAAAGGACAGGAGGGAAACATAACAAAGGAGAGGAGAGGAGGACAACAGAGGAAAGGAGAGGAGGTCAACAGAACAGAGGATAGGAGAGGAGGAGAACGGAGCAGAGGAGAGGAGGAGAACAGAGGAAAGGAGAGGAGGAGAACAGAGGATAGGAGAGGAGAAGAACAGAGGATAGGAGAGGAGGAGAACAGAGGAAAGGAGAGGAGGAGAACAGAGGAGAGGAGAGGAGGAGAACAGAACAGAGGAGAGGAGAGAGGGAGAACAGAGAGGAGAGGGAGGAGGAGAAC